>NC_135971.1:41086150-41208335 GCF_053455715.1 Rhinoraja longicauda | reverse complement strand
TCAGGGACAGGGCCGTCTTGTCGATCTGCGCTGCAGCTTCATGGAGTACCCCGAGATCTCCCCGCTCCCCAATAGTCCCCGGGACCCCTGCATTCACCGTGTGTGTCAGGGTCAGGGACAGGACCGTCTTGTCGATCTGCGCTGCAGCTTCATGGAGTACCCCGAGATCTCCCCGCTCCCCAATACTCCCCGGGACCCCTCCATTCACCGTGTGTGGCCGCCCCTTACTGCTCCTCACACTGCATCAACTCGCACTGACCGGAACTCACTCCCCCCGCCTCTGCCCTGCCCCAGTCACCAGCTGACCCACGTCCCCCGTTCCACTCCCCACCCCCACATCGCCGGTCGGCCTGTCGTTTCCCCGGGGGTGGGGGGCGGGTCAGAGATGAACCGGAGACACTCACTTCCTCCTCGTCCTTCCCCTCGCCGCGACTACTCCTCCCCCACAGCCCCCTCCCCAATCCCCCCACCACCCACCACGCACTCCCCGCCCCCACTACCCACTCTCCCCTCCCCACTCCCCCACCGCCCACCCCGCACTCCCCGCCCCCACTAGCCCATTGACAGCAGCACCTGGACAACTCCTCCCACACAGGCCCCTCCCGTCGCCCCACCCGCTCCAGTCCACATCTCCCCCGGAATAAAACTCAGGCGGCTGTTAGTCCATGGACTCTATTAACATCACAACGAGCTGCCATCCGTTCAGTAATAATGTGGCTGATCCAACC
This sequence comes from Rhinoraja longicauda, assembly GCF_053455715.1. Lineage (NCBI taxonomy): Eukaryota > Metazoa > Chordata > Chondrichthyes > Rajiformes > Arhynchobatidae > Rhinoraja > Rhinoraja longicauda. The sequence goes on along the minus strand of NC_135971.1, from coordinate 41,207,607 downwards.
TTGGCCTCAGCCTCTATCCGCTCTGCTCCTACTCCGCGATCGCTTCAGCCTAACGAACCGTTAATCTCCGCCTTGACTCTGTGACCTGACGCATCCACCGTGACCTGGGGCAGAGAATTCCAGGGACTCACGTCCTGGCGATTCAAGGAGGAATGGGTGTGTGCGGGGTGGGGTGGGGTGGCAGACTGTGGGGGGTGCGGGCGTCTTGGTGTCCGTCGGCCCCTGTCCGTTCCTGTTGGCAAATGTTGGGCTCCTTCACGGTGGCGCAGCGGTAGAGTTGCTGCCTTACAGCGCCGAACACTCAGGTTCGATCCTGACTACGCGCGCCGTTTGTACGGAGTTTGTACGTTCTCCCCGTGACCTGCGTGGGTTTTCTCCAATATCTTCGGTTTCCTCCCACACTCCAAAGACGTACAGGTGTGTAGGTTAATTGACTGGGTAAATGTAAAAATTGTCCCTAGTGTGTGTAGGATACTGTTAATGTGCGGGGATCGCTGGGCGGTGTGGACTCGGTGGGCCGAAGGGCCTGTTTCCGCGCTGTATCTCTAAATGAAATAAACGAGAAGCAACTCCCGAAAGGCAGCGACTCACCGGGTAAATGTCCGAGATACACAGCGCGGCCCAACTCCCCGACCCATCAGTCCCACAGACGCCGCACTCCCCTCACCCCGCAACTCCCCGACCCCGCCCGGCCCCGCACCGACCCCTGCACGTTCCCACTGGCTTATCACCACCCGCGACGCGTCCGTGCGCCACCGCACCCTGCACAGCCCCAGAACCCACACTCCCGCACAACCCTTACCTCCCCCCGCACCACACATTCCTTTCGCACCACCCCCACCCCATCCACCACTCTCCCCTAAACCCCCACTCCCCCATCCGCACCCCACACTCCCCTACACACCGTCACTCCCCCATCCGCACCCCACTCCCCCCTACACACCGTCACTCCCGCCGCACCCCGCACCGACCACACACCCACTCCCACCACTGTATTCCGCAATGCCCCGCTCACCCCGCACTCTCGCATCCCACAATCCATCCGCACGCCGCAGTTCACTCTGACCGCTGTATCCCGCAGTGTCTCCCTGTGTTCACCCTCACTCCCCCGGGCTGCACACCCTGCAACCCGCCCTTCCCCTCTTGCCAGAAGGAACTGTTTCTACACGTTGGCATCAACTCCCGCTGCCGTTCAGGCGCAGCGCCGCCCGCCAGTGCTTCAGTCATTGGCGGTTCACAGGAAACTCTGCACCACAGCGGCATCGCTCTCCTCTCCACCATCAGTTAAAGGAAGTCACGTCTTCTCTGATTCAACGGGCCCACAGCCGCCTGGTCTGCGGGTGGCGACGAACACCGTGCAGCCGCCGCCAAGCGGGATGCGACTCGTCAACCGGTGACCGGCCTCGGGACTGTACCGCTGTCGGGAAATCTGCGGGAATCGCGATAGTCCGGCAGCGCCCGGCGACCCCGCTGTCCGACGCAGAATGCTATAAAGCTACAACATGACTCTTATATTCAATGTCCCCACCGATGAAGGCACGCACACTACACACCTTTTTAATCACTGTTTCTGCTTGTGTTGCCACTTACATGGAGCTATGGACTGACACCGCAAGGGCCTCTGCTTATCGCTTCCAGTATTTATTTCATCTACCCCCTCATAATTGTGTACACGTCTAACGACACAGTGGCGTAGCGGTAGAGTTGCTGCATCACAGCGCCAGAGACCCGGGTTCAATCCCGACCACGGTGCTGTCTGTACGGAGTTTGTACGTTCTCCCCGTAACGGCGTGGGGTTTCTCCGGGTGTCCTGTTTTCCTCCCGCACTCCAAAGACCCACAGGTTTGTAGGTTAATTGTTTTCGGTAAATATTGTATTGTTGGAAGTGGGAAGTTACATTTCTGTAGGGATTGCCTTCTACAGAGTGAGGCCACGCTTTGTTCGAACGTGGGATTGAACCAGTGCGAGGAGTGATCTTTCTCTGGAGCTCTGGTTACTGGGTGTGAATTGAGACAAACACAGGGTTTTCATTTAGTTTGGAGATAAAGCGGGGAAACAGGGCCTTTGGCCCACGGAGTCCGCACCGACCAGCGATCCCCGCACATTAATGCTAGCCCTGCACATTAGGGACAATGTACATTTGTACAAAGCCAATTAACCGATAAACCTCTACGTCCGTGGAATGTGGAAGGAAACCGAAGATCTCGGAGAAAACCCAGCGGTCACGGGTTGAACGTACAAACTCCGTATAGACAGCGCGTTTAGTCCGGATCAAACCCGGGTCCCTGGCGATGTAACGCAGCAACTCTACCATTGCGCCACTTGAAATTATTCTCCAAGTGTTTGCCACCGTCTCAATAGAAGCGATGTTTGCGGAGATCGTTGGAGCCCACAATGGTCGATTCTTGGCTGTAGAGAAGTTGATAAACGAGTGGATACAAACCGTGAAGCTCCAATAGGACAACTGTGAATCTAGTTTGACGACTTGGGTGGGTTAGGGGCGGAGATCGAGGGGATGCAAGGGTTAATAGACAATAGACAATAGACAATAGGTGCAAGAGGAGGCCATTCGGCCCTTTGAGCTAGCACCGCCATTCAATGTGATCATGGCTGATCATTGTCAATCAGTACCCCGTTCCTGCCTTCTCCCCATACAAGGTGCTGTTCCTCCAGTTTGCATTTGCCCTCACTCTGACAGTGGAGGTGGCCCCGGACAGAATGGTCATAATGGGAATGGGAGGGGATGTTAAAGTGTTTGGCAACCGGGACATCGAGTAGGCCAAGGCGGACTGAGTAAAGATGTTCGGCGTGTCTGTACATAAATGCGGCAGGTGACTTAAATAACTCGAAACTCGACCCCTGCACGTTCCCACTGGCTTATCACCACCCGCAACGCGTCCGTGCGCCACCGCACCCCGCACAGCCCCAGAAACCACACTCCCGCACAAACCTGCCCCCCCCGCACCACACACTCCTTTTGTACCACCCCCACCCCATCCACCGCACTCCCCTAAACCCCCCCTCCCCCATCTGCACCCCACTCTCCCCTAAACCCCCACTCCCTCATCCGCACCCCACTCTCCCCTAAACCCACCAATCCCCCATCCACACCCCACTCTCCCCTAAACACCGTCACTCCCGCCGCACCCCGCACAGATCACGCACCCACTCCCACCACTGTATTCCGCAATGCCCCGCTCACCCCGCACTCTCGCATCCCACAATCCATCTGCACGCCGCAGTTCGCTCGGACCGCTGTATCCCGCAGTGTCTCCCTGTGTTCACCCCTCACTCCCCCGGGCTGCACACCCTGCAACCCGCCCTTCCCCTCTTGCCAGAAGGAACTGTTTCTACACGTTGGCATCAACTCCCGCTGCCGTTCAGGCGCAGCGCCGCCCGCCAGTGCTTCAGTCATTGGCGGTTCACAGGAAACTCTGCACCACAGCGGCATCGCTCTCCTCTCCACCATCAGTTAAAGGAAGTCACGTCTTCTCTGATTCCACGGGCCCACAGCCGCCTGGTCTGCGGGTGGCGACGAACACTGTGCAGCCGCCGCCAAGCGGGATGCGCCTCGTCAACCGGTGACCGGCCTCGGGACTGTACCGCTGTCGGGAAATCTGCCGGAATCGCGATCGGCCGGCAGCGCCCGGCGACCCCGCTGTCTGACGCAGAATGCTATAAAGCTACAACATGACTCTTATATTCAATGTCCCCACCGATGAAGGCATGCACACTACACACCTTTTTAATCACTGTTTCTGCTTGTGTTGCCACTTACATGGAGCTATGGATTGACACCGCAAGGGCCTCTGCTTATCGCTTCCAGTATTTATTTCATCTACCCCCTCATAATTGTGTACACGTCTAACGACACAGTGGCGTAGCGGTAGAGTTGCTGCATCACAGTGCCAGAGACCCGGGTTCAATCCCGACCACGGTGCTGTCTGTACGGAGTTTGTACGTTCTCCCCGTGACGGCGTGGGGTTTCTCCGGGTGTCCTGTTTTCCTCCCGCACTCCATAGACCCACAGGTTTGTAGGTTAATTGGTTTCGGTAAATATTGTATTTTTGGAAGTGGGAAGTTACATTTCTGTAGGGATTGCCTTCTACAGAGTGAGGCCACGCTTTGTTCGAACGTGGGATTGAACCAGTGCGAGGAGTGGTCTTTCTCTGGATCTCTGGTTACTGGGTGTGAATTGAGACAAACACAGGGTTTTCATTTAGTTTGGAGATAAAGCGGGGAAACAGGGCCTTTGGCCCACGGAGTCCGCACCGACCAGCGATCCCCGCACATTAATGCTAGCCCTGCACATTAGGGACAATGTACATTTGTACAAAGCCAATTAAGCGACAAACCTCTACGTCCGTGGAATGTGGAAGGAAACCGAAGATCTCGGAGATAACCCAGTGGTCACGAGGAGAACGTACAAACTCCGTATAGACAGCGCGTTTAGTCTGGATCAAACCCGGGGCCCTGGCGATGTAACGCAGCAACTCTACCATTGCGCCACTGGAAATTATTCTCCAAGTGTTTGCCACCGTCTCAATAGAAGCGATGTTTGCGGAGATCGTTGGAGCCCACAATGGTCTATTCTTGGCTGTAGAGAAGTTGATAAACGAGTGGATACAAACCGTGCAGCTGCAATAGGACAACTGTGAATCTAGTTTGACGACTTGGGTGGGTTAGGGGCGGAGATCGAGGGGATGCAAGGGTTAATAGACAATAGACAATAGACAACAGGTGCAAGATGAGGCCATTCGGCCCTTTGAGCCAGCACCGTCATTCAATGTGATCATGGCTGATCATTCTCAATCAGTACCCCGTTCCTGCCTTCTCCCCATACAAGGTGCTGTTCCTCCAGTTTGCATTTGCCCTCACTCTGACAGTGGAGGTGGCCCCGGACAGAATGGTCATAATGGGAATGGGAGGGGATGTTAAAGTGTTTGGCAACCGGGACATCGAGTAGGCCAAGGCGGACTGAGTAAAGATGTTCGGCGTGTCTGTACATAAATGCGGCAGGTGACTTAAATAACTCGAAACATGGCGGCGATGCGCAAGCTGCTGCGGCTCACCTGCGGTCCGTTTGTCTTTTGTGTTTGTTGTTGTTTTTTTGTCTTAATTGTAGTGTTTAGATGTGATGTAGTGTTTTTTGTGGTTGATTACTATGTGGGGGGAAACTGTAAAATTGTCTCTTCCGAACGGAGACCCGATGTTTGTTTTGTGGGTCGTGTCTTCGTTCCCGCTGCGGCCCACCATCGGCCAATCACCTGGAGCTGCCGGACTCCAGCTGGGCCAATCTGGGCTCTGGTTCGCAGAGCCCACGGACCGGACTCACTATCTGCGGAGCTGGCTGCCTTCGGAGGCTGTGGGGGCGCTGCGAGAGCGGCTGCAACTCGCCTTCGGAGGCTCCGGAGGCTTCGGCCGCGGGCCGCGTGGACGTCGGAAGCTCGTAGCCCCCTGGGTGGGGGGCGACATCGGGAGCTCCGGCAGCGACAGCGTCTTCGCCCGCCCCGAATCGCGGGGCTTGGGTCGGCCCGCTGCGGACCTTTCACCGTCCGGCGTGGCCTGGAACCGGCCGCGGGATTTTCTCCGCCCGGCGGGGGCTTCAATGTCGGGAGCCCCGTCTGCCCCGACGTGGCAACTTCAACAGCCTGACCGCGGGAGAAGACGGCAGGGAACAGAAAAAGACAAACTGGCCTTCCATGACAGTGAGGAGGTGACTGGAGGAGACTCACTGTGATGGATGTTTCTTTTTTTGTTTTGTGTTGGTTTATGATTGTGTGTGTTGTTGCTTATTTTATTGCTCATATTGTTGGACTGTGGGTAAAGGAACTTCGTCCAAAATAATTTATTTTTTTGATGAAAATAAAGGTTATTCTGAAACAGACAAATAAATAAATAAATAAATAAATAAATGAATAAATGGATAGATAAATGAATAAATAAATAAATAAATGAATAAATAAATAAATAAATAAATAAATAAAGCGCGTCCATGACGGAAGTCGCCATTAAACACGACATATGACTTGGTTCGGATGGTGAATTAATATTGCGACTGTAACCTCATTATTTTCATTATCCAGTCTAACACCATCAACACCCATGAAAACGTTGCGAAGATCGATCTGCTTCCGCCGCAGCATCTTCAGGTATCTAATCATATTTAGTCTCTCCTCCTGATCCATATGTTCCATCACATCCGCCGTTGAATAATCTATACATCCTTTAACTTGCAGTCAGGTACTTTCTGTGGTTTGATGACCATAAATGTACACTCAACTCCAGCTGTGAACTAAGTGTTTTATGAATGTGTTGCAAGGAACTGCGGATGCTGATAAACACCGAAGATAGACACAAAATGCTGGGGCAACTCAGCAGAACAGGCAGAATCTCTGGAGAGAAGGAATGGGTGACGTTTCTGGACGAGACCCATCTTCAAACTCAGTCTTTTATGATGTTGCACCATATCTCATGTTCCATGCCGCACCTAATATTGGGAAGTATCTCATAATTATACAGCGTGGAAACAACCTGCCCTCAGCGACCAACATGCCCTATCTGCACTAGTCCCACCTGCCTGCATTTGGCCCATATCCCTCTCAACCTGTCCTATCCATGTGCTTGTCTACATGTTCTTAAATATTGTGATACTACCTGCCTCAGCTACCTCCTCCGGCAACTCGTTCCATACACCCACCACCCTTTGTATAACAAAAGTTACCCCTCAGGTCCTAGTAAATCACCCCCCTCCCCCCCTCGTCTTAAACCTATATCCTCTGATATTTGGTTCCCCTACTCTGGGCAAGAGACTATGTGCGTTTACCTGATCTATTCCTCTCATGATGTATACCTCAGGGCGGCACGGTAGCGCAGCGGTAGAGTTGCTGCTTTACAGCGAATGCAGCGCCGGAGACTCAGGTTCGATCCTGACTACGGGTGCTGCACTGTAAGGAGTTTGTACGTTCTCCCCGTGACCTGCGTGGGTTTTCTCCGAGATCTTCGGTTTCCTCCCACACTCCAAAGACGTACAGGTATGTAGGTTAATTGGCTGGGTAAATGTAAAAATTGTCCCTAGTGGGTGTAGGATAGTGTTAATGTACGGGGATCACTGGGCGGCACGGACTTGGAGGGCCGAAAAGGCCTGTTTCCGGCTGTAGATATATGATATGATATGATAAGACCACACCCTCCTGCGCTCCAGGGCTGACACGCCAGCTTCACCACCTTGTGTTTGCTACATTCACGTTCCATGGATTTATACCCTGATACCTCTCCGCATTACCCCATATGGCTCCATAAACCACTGTGTGTGTCGCCTCCTTATTAGTTCGCCCAAAGTACATCACCAGGCTCGTATCAGGATTAAATTCCAAATGCTATTGCACAGTTTATTTCTCTCTCTGTTAATACACAAATTAGAACATAGAATATGAGCACAATGGTACTTTATTGTCACATGTTCCTCGGGACAGTGAAATTATATTTTTGCGTAGAGTTCAGTAACAATCCCAATACACGTTGGCACAGTTATACTTAAGTAAAAGGGATGAGGAATAGTAGATTCTACTGAGGTAACATACAAGTGTTCCCAGGTTACCGGCACCACTCGTACCCTTCAAGTTCCGAGTTGTTTGAAATGTCAGAGACTGAACTTGGTCCATTGTCCTGGTGATGCGACTGGGTCTGAGTTGCAGGGGTTGGCCTGGTCAGGTAATGCTGTTAATGTCGTCCAACCCTGCTGCGCCGCTACATTCCGCTGTGTGCCGCTCCAGGCCAAGTCCGACCTGCGTACATAACCGTATTGAGCATTGCCCAATCTAAACGAGCCCCAGCTGCTGCAGGGCATTAGGCTGCCCGCTCCACTGTCACCTTAATCTGGACCTAACGATCCATAAAATCGCTATTGTGTGAAAAAATAACCCCTCATATTCCTCTTTAAAAATCCCCCATTCACCTTAAAATAATGTCCTCTGGTTCTTGATTCCAATATGCTGGGCAAGAGGCTGGTGCGTCTGCCCGGTCTAGTCACCTCATGTTCTATTCAATATACGATCTGTTCAACTCTCAACCATTATCTCTACCTCCTGTTCCCAAGCTAATTTTGAATTAATTTCCCAACTCTGGATCCCATTGACTCTCAACATTTCGAGCACCTTTCCCTGTAAGACCTTGTCTGAAGTCCATGAATGCGTTTTATTATCTCTTTGGACAACTCAATCAGCTGTGTATTGAATCACAAGAGGAATAAATCAGGTAGATGCACAGAATGTCTTGCCCATAGTAAGGAATTCGAGGACCAGATGACATAGGTTCAAGGTGAAGAGGAAAAGATTTAATAGGAATCTGAGGGGTAACTTTTTCCACACAAAGGGTGGTGGGTGTATGGAACGAGCTAGCAGGGAAGGTAGTTCAGGCAGGGACTATCCCTACGTTTAAGGAACAATTTGACATGGATGGGACAGGTTTGGAGGGATATGGACCAAAAGCAATCAGGTGCGAAGAAGGTAGCGGGGACATGTTGGCCGATGGGGGCAACTTGGGCCGAAGGGCCAGTTTCCACACAGTATCACTGTATGGCTCTATGACTCTATGAGCAAAGCAGGATCAAAGCAGAGCACCATGAGAAAACCCACCGCGGCCACAGGGAGGACGTACAAACTCCGAACAGACAGCAGCCGTGGTCAGGATCGAACTCGGGTCTTCGGCGCTGTAATTACCTCGATCAGTCCTGTGCCGTACCACTAGGGGCCAACAAATATGTCTAACAGGCCCCCAATAATATTCGCATATGCCCCCCTAGCAACATGCACTACATCTCAGTTTGAATCTGACCTCAGGTGCTGCCTGTGTGGAGTTTGCATGTTCTCCCTGTGACCGCGTGGTTTTCCAACGGGTGCCAAGCCACCTATCAGCTCTCAATGGGAATTGGTGCAGGAGGCTGAGGTGTGATGTGATGGAAGTATATAAAATCACGAGGGGCCGAGATAGGGTGAATGAAGAAAGTCTTTTCCCGGGGTTTGGGATTCAAAAACTAGAGGATGCGAGAGAGAGAGGATGCGAGAGAGAGAGAGGATGCGAGAGAGAGGGGAAGCGAGAGAGAGAGGATGCGAGAGAGAGAGGATGCGAGAGAGAGAGGATGCGAGAGAGAGAGGATGCGAGAGAGAGAGGATGCGAGAGAGAAAGGATGCGAGAGAGAAAGGATGCGAGAGAGAGGATGCGAGAGAGAGGATGCGAGAGAGAGAGGATGCGAGAGAGAGAGGATGCGAGAGAGAGAGGATGCGAGAGAGAGAGGATGCGAGAGAGAGGATGCGAGAGAGAGAGGATGCGAGAGAGAGAGGATGCGAGAGAGAGAGGATGCGAGAGAGAGAGGATGCGAGAGAGAAAGGATGCGAGAGAGAGAGGATGCGAGAGAGAGGATGCGAGAGAGAGGATGCGAGAGAGAGAGGATGCGAGAGAGAGAGGATGCGAGAGAGAGAGAGAGAGAGAGAGAGAGAGAGAGAGAGAGAGGATGCGAGAGAGAGAGAGAGAGAGAGAGAGAGAGAGAGAGAGAGAGAGAGAGAGAGAGAGAGAGAGAGAGAGAGAGAGAGAGAGAGAGAGAATGTAATGGGAACATAACGGGTGACTTTTTATGTCGAGAATGCTGAGAAAATGGAATGAGATGCCAGAGTAAGTGGTTGAGGTAGGTTCTGTACAGCATTAAATAGATATTTGGACCATTACATTGATAGGAAAGGTTTAAGATAACATGGACCAAACGGAGGCAATTGGGACTACCTTAGATGGACTATGTAGGAAGGAACTGCAAATGCTACTTTAAACCGAAGGCAGACACAAAAAGCTGGAGTAACCCATTCCTTCTATTCGGAGATGCTGCGTGCCCCGCTGAATTACTCTATCATTTTGTGTCTATCACAGGATGCCTTAAAATAACACGGATACATCGTCACTTTGAAATGAATTGTGGTTTCATTGAGACGTTAAAAATATTATATTGAATTGGACAAAAACACGAATGGACTCCTAACCAGATTTTTTAACTCTTCCCTGAATTTCGTCTGTGACACCGCGTAAATAAACGTGTTGGTGCAAGCACTCATACACCTCAGCATGTATCCGGACAGTTCTGCAATGGTAAATGGGTCGTCGTAAGCTGTTACTAAAAACTGAACGTCTATGAAGTGTACACTGATGAAGCACACGAATATTACCATCCACAGTAGTATGAAGCTGCCGGATATGGCCAGCAATAGAATGATGGACTTCCTTCTGTTCTCCACCTCTTGATCCACGCCGCTCTCGTCCTTCTTGTTCGCTCGGAGACCGCTCCTCACTCTGTTGGCGTGTATAATGTGTCTGATAGTCAGGGCGTTTAGAAGCATGATCAGTAGGAATGGTGTAAATGGGGTTAAGATAGTTTCGAACCACCAAAATGCTACCCATAACGGTGAGGTGTAGAAGTCTGGTGTTAATCCACAGGACCAAGCCACGTTGTCAATTATTTCTTGTGGTGCGTACACAAAATACATTGGAATATTTTCAATAACACTCAGGGAACATACCACTGCTATCACCAAAGCTGCGGTTTTCTCAGTGCAATATTTTCCTCGTAACTTTTGACAACAAATAGCAACAAATCGATCGAAGGTGAAAGTCACCGTTAGCCAGACAGAGCAATCAATGGACATAAAAAGCAAGGTCAGGTTGACGCTGCAAACGGGAGTTAAGTTGAGGAATGAATAGGGGAAATAGCCATCTTTAATCTCGTAGAGAATTACCTCGAAGATCAGAACCATTAAATCACCCACGGCCATGGATACCAGGTAGAGGGTGATGCATTTGGAGAGACCACACTTTCCCCGGGAGAGAATGACGATTGCAAACAGGTTTGCTGTAGGAAAGACGAAATTAAAATGACTTTAGCAGCCGGCACTGGTCTTAGAGGAAGTTTCATTTAGTTTAGTTTAAAGGTAGAGCTTGCAAATAAAGACCGAGACCACGCCGACCAACGGTCACACGTTCACACTAGTTTTATCTTATAACTCGGGACAATTGACAGAAATTGTTTAAGTTACAAACCTGACGATAGACACAAAAAGCAGAGTAACTCAGCGTGACAGCCAGCATCTCTGGAGAAAAGAGACAGGTGACGTTTCGTGTCGAGACCCTTCTTCATACTGTGAGTCAGGGGGGAACGGAAACGAGAGATATAGACGGTGATGTAGAGATATAGAACAAATGAAAGAAATATATGTAAAAAAGGTATGCAATAAAGTAAAAAAGTAAAAGGAAACGGGCCATTTGTTTGAACGAATCCTCACCCAGCAAACAGCTAATAAAGGCGCTGTTTCTTTTATCGTCTTTACTTTTTGCATATCTTTCATTCTATATCTCTCCACATCTTGATTGGTTGAAGGATACAGGATTGAAACAGGTCCGTGGGCCCACCGAATGCACGGCGCCTATCGAACAGCCGCTCACACTAGTTCTATGCATAACAGTATAACAGGTATAACAGAGCTTTATTTGTCATTCGGTACCGAAGTACTGAACGAAACTACATAGCAGTCATAGAAAAAAAGAACACAAGACACACGACCCCAACACAAACGTCCATCACAGTGACTCCAAACACCCCCTCACTGTGATGGAGGCAACAAAACTTCCACTCTCTTCCCCACGCCCACGGACAGACAGCTCGTCCCCGACCAACCCGCACAGTCCCCGCAAGGGGATGGAAGTCCCCGCGGCCGAATCGCACCGGGCGCTGAAACGTCTCGCGGCCGAGCCGGGCGATGAAAGGCCCCGCGACAAAGCCTTGCGCAGCTAAGTCCCGTGGCCGAGCCGCACCGGGCGATGTTAAGTCCCGCGGCCGAGCCGCACCAGCGATGAATAGTCCCGCGGCCGAGCTGCACCGGGCGATGTAAAGTCCCGCGGCCGAGCCGCACCGGGCGATGTTAAGTCCAGCGGCCGAGCTGCACCGGGCACTGTTAAGTCCAGCGGCCAAGCCGCACCAGCGATGTAAAGTCCCGCGGCCGAGCCGCACCGGGCGATGAAAAGTCCCGCGGCCGAGCCGCACCGGGCGATGTTAGGCCCCGCAGCCGAGCCGCACCCCGCGCCGTGAGGAAGAGAAAAGTTTCCCCCACCCACCCCCCCACCCACACCACCACCCATACACAACCCAAAAAAAAATACAAAAACCATCCCAACACCGACACACAACAAAAAAAAAGGAAAAAAGACGAACAGACTGCTAGCGAACCGCAGCCGTTAGGCGCCGCCACTTCACACTTTCGCATCCACTTCCCAAGCACTATGGACAATTTTACAGAGACCAATTAACCTACAAACCCGCACGTTTTTGAGATGTCGGAGGAAATGCGAGCACTCGGAGGAAACCAACTGTACAGGCAGCTACAGAAACTATACAGGCAGAATCCCTGGATAGGAGGGATGCATAGCACCTCGGGTCGATACACCTCCTCAGACTTTGAGTCCTTCTCAGTCTGAGGAAGTGTCTTGGCCCGGGGCATCACCGATTCCCTCTATCCAAGGATGCTGCCTGTCCCGCTGAGTTGGACCAGCAATTTGTGTCTATTCCGGGTTTGTTCACATAGTTGGAATAAGTGAACGTGCGGAACACTTGGAGAGTCACGGCTTCTACGGAGAGAACCAATTCAGTGTGGGAGCAACAACCCCCGTGAATTATCCGTAGTCAGCCGCATATTGTTTGAGGAGCGCGGCGGGATATCTACGGCAGAAAGAAAGTGGAATGACCTTATCCTTCCACGTTCCAGTACAGCCTTCAAGAATCCCATGAATGTCCAATTTCGCCAATCCATTCCCATCAACACTTCGCATAGACGCATGACTGGAGATCTGCCATTCCAGTCCAATGCCCGGGCTCTAAATTACGGAGGTGTGGTTTAATGCAGTTTGGATGTTCAGCACGGGGAACCATCGAGTCCGCGACGACCAGCGATCCGCGCACAGTAGCACAGTAGCACTACCCAACACTCACTGGTGGCAATTTACAATCTTTACCGAAGCCAATAGACAATAGACACTATACAATAGACAACAGGTGCAGGACGAGGCCATTCGGCCCATCGAGCCAGCACCGCCATTCAATGTGATCATGGCTGATCATTCTCAGTCAGTACTCTGTTCCTGCCTTCTCCCCGTACCCCCTGACTCCGCTATCCTTCAGAGCTCTATCTAGCTCTCTCTTGAATGCATTCAGAGAATTGGTCTCCACTGCCTTCTGAGGCAGAGAGTTCCACAGATTTACAACTCTCTGACTGAAAAGATTTTTCGTCATCTCTGTTCTAAATGGCCTACCCCTTATTCTTAAACTGTGGCCCCTGGTTCTGGACTCCCCCGACATTTGGAACATGCTTCCTGCCTCCAACGTGTCCAAGCCAAATTAACCTGGAAACCTGTACGTCTTTGGAATGTCGGGGTAAACCGGAGCATCGGGCAATATCCCAAGCCGGTCACGTGGAGAACGTATAAACTCCGTATCGACAAGCACCAGCAGTCGGGATCGAACACGGGTCTCTGGCGCAGTGAGGCAACAACTCCACCGTTGCCCATTGGGTCTTCAGATTAATTGTTCCCTATCATTGTACCGGGACGGCACGGTGGCGCAGCGATAGTGTAGTTGCCTTACCGCGCTGGTGACCTCAGGTCGGTTCAAACTACGGGGTCTGTCTGTACGGAGTTGGAACGTTCTGCCTGTGACCACGTTGCTCTTCTCCGGGTCCTCCAGTTTCTTCCAACTTTCCAAAGGCGTGCGGGTTTGTAGATTAATTGGCTTCGGTAAATTGTCCCTGATATCTCGGACAGAACGAGTCCACGGGTGGTCGTTTATCGGTGGGCCTGAGGACCTGTTTCCATGCTCTGTCGCTGAATGAAACACGATGGACGCTATTTTCGCTCGTTATATGTCGGTGAGAATTTGACTGGCAATACTTAATCAAACAGACAATTAAGAGCAGACTTCCATTTAACAACACAGCCGACACAACGAAAAGGTGAACAGCAGCTTACCGGGAACGCCGATGATGGCAAGGATCGGATAGTAGATGTTTTCTATCTGAATTATTACCGGCTGTTTCATACTAGCAGAGACGCCGCCTTTCCAGTCAGTGCTATCGGGGAATAGCCCGTTTTTAAATGTCGCAGTTTATACCCGGGAGAAATCTAGTCACTCATTAGCAGCGTAAAATGATTGGGATTAGTGGCAGTTACTTAAACGATTACACTACTAATTAAGATAGTGCGCAATATTTTCCGCCGAAATGAAGCAGGGGAGAGAATTTTAATTAGAAATACACGTTTCATAATCTGACAGAATTCTCCTCTTGTTATGCAAAAAAAATATCTCGATTTGCGGATCTATTTTTGCAGACGCGTGCGAGGACCGTGCAGAAACCTATGGACATGTATATTGTCTTTTTTTTAACCTTTCACTTTTTCGTTTTTAATTCAATTATAATTCCAAGTTTTTGTGTACCTTGTTGGGTGTTATGACTGTTGGCAGGCCAATTGCATTCCGGGATGAATAAAGTTCTATCGTATCGTATAGTATAGATCCGCAGAATCAGGGACATTCGCAAACTTTCTCTCTCTCGTGCATCGAGATTGCCTCTTTATTCTCAAAATCCTAAAATCATAAGGTCATTAATGATAGGAGCAGAATTAGCCCATCGTCAACTCCGCCGTTCAATCATGGCTGATCTATCTCTCCCTCCTATCCCAATTCCCCTTCCTTCTCCCCATAACATCTGACACCCGTACGAATCAATAATCTATTTCTCTCTGCCTTAAATATATCAACTGCCTTCGCTTCCACAGCCTTCAGTGGCACAGATTCCTCACACTCTGACTAAAGAAATTCGTCCTTATCTCCTTCCTAAACGAAACGTCTAAATAATTAAAACAATTATCCAAGTTGACAAGAAAGAAGAATCATGTGGACAGCGACTTTTAGAGACACAGGAGTCCTCATTTTCTGGAATCTTGTGCAAAACAGCCTCACGATGGCCTGTATGTAGATAGGTGTGTAAATACAAATGGATATTCACGTACATATGCATATACATACAAAAGATAGGCTCGCATAGCTGGAGTATTAGTGCGCCAGGCAGCATCTTTGGAGGAAAGGTATAGGTAACGATTTGGGTCGAGACCCTTCTTCAGACTGAGAATCAGGGGAGAGGGAAATGAGAGAAATGAAAAGGTACATCAAACAAATGAATGAAAGATATGGAAAAGACCAAATCAAAGCTAGCAAGGATGATCAAGGAAAGTCGGAGCCCACAATGGTCCTCTCCTTGAAGATATTAGCTGCAAAATACATATATATTTTTACATAGATACATACACCCACACCCACCCACACACACACACACACACACACACACACACACACAGCCATACGCACACACACCCCCACACACCCCCACACACACACAGCAACACCCCCACACACACCCCCACAAACACACAGCCACACCCCCACACACACACACCCGCACACACACACCCACACACACACCACACACCCACCCACACACACACAGCCATACGCACACACACCCCCACACACACCCCACACCCACCCACACACACACACAGCCCTACGCACACACTCCCCCACACCCCTCCCCACACCCACCCACACACACACACAGCCCTACGCACACACACACCCCCACAAACCCCCCACACCCACCCACACACACAGGCACACAGCCATACGCACACATACACACACGCACAGCCACGCACACACACACACACACACACACACACACACCCATACACCCCCACATACACCCATACATACACAGCCACGTCCCACACGCACCACCACACACAGCTACATCCCCACACACACCCCCACACACAGCCACACCCCCACACCGCCACACCCCCTCACACACACAGCCCCACACAGCCCCACACAGCGACACACACACACACACACACACACACACACACACACACACACACACACACACACACACGCACGCACACACACACACACACACACACACACACACACACACACACACTTTACCGTGCTGAGGCCAGGCGCCAGTGCTCGGACACTTCTTCATACCTATCCCAATACCAGTGCCCTCACAGAGGAACACCAGGCCTTCATCTCCCAGAATGTTTCTGATTTCCTACCCTCTGGCGAATGACCTCCACAGTCTCCAAACTTAACGCTCCCCAGCACCGCACTGCCCGCTTCTATCTCTTCCACAAACAGGACTGCCCTGGCAGGCCCATGGTCTCTGCCTGCTCCAGACCCACTAACCTCATCTCCACAAACCTCGATTCCATCCTATACCCCCTCCTCCAGAGGCTCCACACCTACATCCGAGACGTGCCACACGCCTTTCAACACTTTACTTGCTTACAAATTGTTGGCCCGCATTGCCTCATCTGCTCCACGGGTGCCCGCTCCCTCTGCACCTCCACCCCCCCCCCCCCAATAGGAAGGTTTCAAGCCCCCCCCCGTTTCACCCTGCGCCAGAGACCCAATTTCCACAAATACCCCCCTTCGCCTGGTGGAACTTGTTCGCCCTCTCAACAACTTCCCTTTCGACTTCTGTCACTGTCCACTAGTTAAACTTGTAGCTCCGGGCACTCGTATGGTCTCCAGCTGTGCCTGCCCGTTTGTTAGTTATGCCGATCAGTCCTTGTTTCAGGCGTACACTGGCCATATCCCCCCAACTCATTCTCCCCTACATCCACGGCTGCATCGGGGCCGCCCCTGCTCCCGTGCAGAATTCGTAGACTTCGTGAACGTCATCAGCAATTTCCACCCTGCCCGTAGATTCACCTGGACCATCTCGGACACCTCTCCCCCATTTCTTGGTCTCTCTGTCTCCATCACAGGGTACAGCCTATGTGCTGATGTCTGCTATAAACCTACCTCCTCCGACAGTAATCCGGATTACACTGACTCCCACACTACGTGTTGCAAAGAAGCATTCTTCCGTCTCCCCCACATTGGTACCCAAGATGAGACTTTCCATTCTAGCACATTAGAGATGTCCTCATTCTTCAGTGAACGTCTTTTTGTACCTTCTGTCATAGCTGGATCCCTCACTCTCCGCTCCACTGAGCCCCACATTCCAATTCTTGCTCCCACTCTCCCCAGACGGAACAGGGGTAGAATCTCCTTGCTCCTCACCTTTAACCACACCAGCCTTCAGATCCAACACATCATCCTCCGACATTTCTGTCGGATCAACCTGCCATGTGGAACCTTATCAAAAGCTATGGTAAAATCCATGCCTACGTCAACCATCCCACCTCCATCAATCTCTTTCGCATCGCCTCAAAAAAGCACCCCAAGTAGTTAGTAAGACATGATCTTCCGTGTACAAAGCCGTGCTGGCTATTCCTAATTCGGCCATTCTCCTCCGAAATTGAGGATTACGTAAGGCGAAGAGTTCTTTCCAATAGTTTTCCTGCCACTGTCACGAAGCTCACCGGCCCATAATTAGCTGATTCTAACTATTTTCCTTCTTATGGAAAGGAACAACACTGACCTCTGTCCAGCCCCCGGGATCTCACGTGTAGCTGGGAAGAAATAAAGTTCCTGGTCAAATTCCCTGCAATCCCCTCTCTTGCCTCCTTCAATAATGCCTCCTGGCGAGCTGCAGAATAGCCGAGTCCGGAGCCCCCGCGGGTCGCAGCCCGCCGCCGGCGTAGTCGGTGTGGTCAGAACCCGCGTGGGGACCTGGGGCTGTTACTGTGTATAATTTGTAACTTTGTCAGCGCCCTGATGTGGCGACTATTTGCATACCGTGGGTATGCCAACAAAGAATGTCACTGTGACTTCTCACATGTGATAATATAGTATTCATTCATTCATAATCTTGTACAGATCCCATTAGTCCCTGGGGACTTGTTCCTCAAGAGCCTCAGCGCCACCTTCTCCACAAACTGCCCTTGCACAATGATATTCTCCACACTGATCTCGCTATTCTCCGTCCTTCTCCACGGTGAATACAGATGAAAAACACTCATCTTGCCTTGAGATTTTCCTTCATCCGATTCGCCAATGACATTTCATCACCGCTTCTGGCCCTTCTAAACACCCACTTGAGCTCTTTCCTGCTCGCTTTGTACTCCTCATTAATCCTATCAGAATCCAACCTATTGCACATGACACTCGCTTCCGTTTCCCTCCTGACCACATTTGCAGCCTCCTTGGCCATTCACGATTCCCTTTCTCTGACGTTCTTATCACACCCCTCCCTACTGGAACATGCGGATCCTGCACTTTGATCAGCTGGCCTTTAAACAACTCCCACTTTTCAGGCGTGGACGTACCCAATAACAACTGCTCCAAATCTACCCTCCCTGGTTCCTGCCTAACGAACGTAAACTTTTTTGCACCAATATATTAAGCCCCCTCCCCCCCCCCCACCAACCCCACCACCACATGCAGTCATTTCCCGATTTAAAACTATCTTAAAACTTATGGAGTTATGGTCACAACCTCCAAAATGCTCTTCCACCGCAACACCAGTCACCTGGCCAAACTCGTTTTGCAATACAATCTCTAGTACGGTCCCTCCTCAAATCCAACTATCCAAACACTGTTTAAGGAAACCTTATTGGATACACCTAATTAGTCATTTGCCGTCTGTTGCTCTTGTACTGAGGAAGTCCCAGGCAGTGTGGGGTTAAAATCACCCACTACAACAACGCTGTGGTTCTTGTATCCTTCCGCAATCTGTCCACATATCTGACACACTATATCCCGTTGGCTGGTGGGTGGTCTATAATTTGATCCCATTAGAGTTATGCTCCTTTTTAAATTTTTGATCTCAACCCCTGAGGCCTCAGTAGACGGACCTTCAAGTATTTCATCTCACAATATCGCCATGGTATACTCCCTGGTCAGTAACGCGATCAGCAATGAAATAATATGTAGGCAAGCATCACGGAAGCCTTCTTACATAGAAACATAGAACATAGGTGCAGGAGGATGCCATTCGGCCCTTCGAATCAGCACCGCCATTCATTGTGATTATGGCTGATCGTCCCCAATCAATAACCCGTGCCCTCCTTCTCCCAATATCCCTTGATTCCACTAGCCCCTAGAGCTCTATCTAACTCTCTCTTAAATCCATCCAGTGATTTGGCTCGATGTTTTCACCTCAGTTCTAAACGGCCTCCCCATTATTCTAAGACTGTGGCACCTGGTTATGGACTACACCAACATTGGGAACATTTTTCCTGCATCCAGCTTGTCCAGTCCTTTTATAATTTTATATGTTTCTATAAGATCCCCTCTCATCCTTCTAAACTCCAGTGAATATCTTCACCAAGATATGCTTCCCACTTTCTGAGATCCATAGACGTGCACATCAATGACTCTCCCGTGCTTAATACTGTCTGGGGATCACCATTCATTCTAAAACATATTACAAAGAAGCACCGCATGGCAACAGAGGCTTCGACCCTCTCTACCTGTACCACACACAATGTCAATCTGAACAAATCGTTTGTTGCTGCACAGAATTCATACCTCTCCATTCCTTGCATACCCACGTGTTTATACAAAAGCCTCTTTTATCACACCGTCTCCACCGCCACCTCTGGCAGCGCGGTTCGACCACTCGCCACTCAGGCTAATTTTGACACGTGCTTTTTTAATTGAGAAGTCTATGTCCAGTTACACCTGAAAAGGTTTGGTGCTGGTAGTTTTATGTATTATATGTGAGCACTGCGGGAGAGTGTCAGTAAATCTGCAGATATCAGCAAATATCTGGCAATATTGATGATTGGCTGCAGGATGGTATTGATCGGCTAGTAAAAATGGCTGAGCAATGGCAGATGGAAATTAGTTCTAATGATTGCGGGGTTATGCTCTTTGTAACGACTGACAAAGATAGGGCGTCCACAATTTGTTGTGTTGGGTATAGTTGTGGGAATACAATTTCAGGGACGATGGGGAGGAATCGGATGTGTGGTGGGGTGGAGGGAGGTGGAGAAGGAGCTGAAGAAAAGGTTTGCCAGAATTATGATGGATTAGGGGGCGTCGCGGTAGAGTTACTGCCTTCCGGCGCCAGAAACCCGGTTTCGATACTGAATACTGGTGCGGAGTTTCTACGTTCTCGCCGTGACCTGCGTGAGTTTTCTCCGCGATCTTCCGTTTCCTCCCATAGTCCAAAGTCGTAGAGGTTTGTAGATTAACTGGTTTAGTATAACTGTAAATTTGACAGGTAATCCCCATCGACCAACACTCTCCTCCGCCTAGCAGAGCTGGTTCTTACCCTCAACAACTTCTCCTTTGACTCTTCCAAACCAGAGGCGTAGCTATGGGCACTCACATGGGCCCTAGCTACGCCTGCCTCTTTGTCGGGTACGTCCAACAATCCCTGTTCCGCGCGTACACCGGCCCCATCCCCGAACTCTACCTCCGCTACATTGACGACTGCATTGGTGCTACCTCTTGTACCCATGCAGAACTCACTGACTTCATACACTTCACCTCCAATTTCCATCCTGCCCTTAAATATACTTGAACTATCTCCGACATCTCCCTCCCGTTTCTGGACCTCACCATCTCCATCACAGGAGACAGACTAGTGACGGACATTTACTATAAACCCACTGATTCGCACAGCTATCTGGACTACACTTCTTCCCACTCGGTCCCCTGCAAAAAGTCTATCTCCTACTCCCAATTCCTCCGTCTACGCCGCATCTGCGCCCGGGATGAGGTGTTTCACACTAGGGCTTCAGAGATGTCCTAGTTCTTCAGGAAACGGGGCTTCCACTCCTCCATTATAGATGAGGCTCTCACTAGGGTCTCTTCCACATCCCGCAGCTCCGCTTTTGCTCCCCCTCCCCCCACTCGCAACAAGGACAGAATCCCACTCGTTCTCACCTTCCACCCCACCAGCCAGCGGATTCAACATATCATCCACCAACATTTCCGTCACCTACAACGGGACCCCACCACTGGCCATATCTTCCCATCCCCTCCCCTCTCTGCGTTTCGCAGAGACCGTTCCCTCCGTAACTCCCTGGTCCACTCGTCCCTTCCTACCCAAACCACCCCAACCCCGGGCACTTTCCCCTGCAACCGCACAAGATGCAACACCTGCCCCTTTACCTCCCCCCTCAACTCCATCCAAGGACCCAAACGGTCTTTCCAGGTGAGACAAAGGTTCACCTGCACCTCCTCCAACCTCATCAATTGCATCCGCTGCTCTAGATGTCAACTTATTTACATCGGCGAAACCAAGCGCAGGCTCGGCGATCGCGCCGCTGAACACGTGCGCTCGGTCCGCATTGACCAAACTGATCTCCCGGTGGCCGAGCACTTCAACTACCCCTCCCATTCCCAGTCTGACCTTTCTGTCATGGGCCTCCTCCAGTCCCATAGTGAGGCTCACCGGAAATTGGAGGAACAGCACCTCATATTTCGCCTGGGCAGTTTGCAGTCCAGTGGTATGAACATCGACTACTCCAACTTTAGGTAGTTGCTCTGTCCCTCTCTTCCCCTCCTCCTTCCCAGATCTCCCTCTATCTTCCTGTCTCCACCTATATCCTTCCTTTGTCCCGCCCCCCTGACATCAGTCTGAAGAAGGGTCTCGACCCGAAACGTCACCCATTGTTTCTCTCCCGAGATGCTGCCTGACCTGCTGAGTTACTCCAGCATTTTGTGAATAAATACCAGCAGAATTAGTGCACTGGATGCCTCTGGAGAACAGTAATAGGTGGCGTTTCGGTTTAGAGCCTGCTTCTGAAAAGAGTCTGGTGAAGATTCCCGACCTGAAATGTAACCTATGCCTCCTTTTCCAGAGATGCTGCCTGACCCGCTGAGTTACACGAGCATGTTGTGTCTGTCTCCGGCGTAAACAGCATCTGTAGTTCCTTCCTACACATTGGATGCTTCCACGTCTGTCACCTTTCCTAGCGCACGGAACAGTAAAGCATAGGAACATGCCACTCGGCGAAAAAGGTCCCTGTTGAACATGATGCCCAGCTAAACTAAACTCCTCTGCCAGCACGTGTTTCATATGCCTTTATTTCCTGCACATCTACCTGCCTGTCTGAAAATAGTTTAAACTCCCCCATCATGTCTGTTCCCACGACCATCATCGGCAGCGCGTTTCAGACGCCCACCACTCTCTGCGAGGAAAACTAGTCCAGAACATTTCGCTTAGACTTTGCCCAGAACACAAAATATTATTTAATCATCATAAACCGGAATGCACGAAATCTAATCAAATTTTTAAAAAGCCAGGGCAGGTTTTCAGGTGATTTTAATGCAACATCTTTATTTCTTGCAATAAGATGGAAATATGACGATTACACAGTGACAATAGCTTTATTAACGGCAACGTAGAAACTGAACCGAGAAAAATGACGCGAAATAGCAGTTAAATCGTACCGAGACAAGTAACTACGGATTCTGAATTGAAAATAAAAAGGTGTTGGAATGCGGCAGGATCTCAGCAGAACATAGGTAGGCGACGATTCGGGTCGGGACCCTTCCTCTGACTATACAAAGGTGCAAGCGGAGACCATTTGTCCCTTCGAGCCAGCACCGCCTGGTTGTACTGTGCCGTGGGGTGGTGGGGGGGGGGGGGAGAAACCTGGAAAGGCGAGAGATAGGACAAATCATCGCAGGTAATAGATCGATGTGGGCAAGGGGGTAGATGTTGGCTGGTGGTTGGAACAAACGCCACACATAATGGTACTGGAGGGAGAGGGGTTTTACGGGAAGGCAGGACGAGAGGTGATCGGGACAAAGTCTGGTAAGTTATAGGCGGAGATAGATGAAAGAGGGGTTAATCGGAAATGGTTGTACTAAGGCCAGAGATGAAAAGGACAAAAATGTGCGATATAAGGAGAAAAGGACTGGTGGGGCTATGGGGCGTGTTGTAGAGCAGGGGGATCGAGGAGTGAGGGTTCTTTGAAGTTCCTTCAAGGAGTGCATGGTTCCTTGATGTTGTAGTCGCGGGTACATAGGGTGGTCATAGTTTTTGTCACATTGGCCTTCACCAATCAGAGTATTTACTATAGACGTTGGGAGGACATGTAGTTGTGTAAGATCTTGGTGAGGCTGCATTTAGAGTATCGTGTTCAGTTCTGGGCACTATGTTACAGGAACGAAGTTGTCAAGCTGGAGTGGGTACAGGGAAGATTTACGAAGATGTTGCCAGGACTAGAGGGTCTGCGCTAAAGGGAGAGGTTGAGTAGGCTGATAATCTATTCCTTGGAGCGCAGGAAGACGAGTTGTAGACGTGTTTAAATTTATTAGAGGAATAGATCGAGTAGATGCACCGAGTTTCTTGCCGAATCAAGGACCAGAGGACATAGGTTTACGAAGTGGAAAAGACGTAACAGGAATCGGAGGGGTATCTTTGTGCGACAAAATGTGGTGGGAGTAGGAAACAAGCTGCCAGTGGAGGTAGATGAGGCAGCGACTAACACAACGTTTAGGAAACAGTTAGACAGGTACGTGGATAGGATACGTTTGGTGGGATAGAGGCTAAACGCGGGCAGGTAGGACTACTGTGTTTGGGACAAGTTAGCCGGTGTGGGTAAGTTGGGCTGAAGGGCATGTTTCCACGCTGACTCTATGACTCTAAGGATAGGTGAATTGTGAAGGCTGAGGGTGGTATTTATTTGGAAGGGGATTGGGAAATGAGGTGGAGGGGAAAACGGGAAATGTGTGCGCATTGTGGTGGCGGACAAGAAAGCGAGATGAAAGCATGTTGATTGAGGATATTATGCAATACAAAGTTATACAATAGCGGCGGCCGGCACACTCCCGGCAAGCAAAATTGGTGCAGGACGAATTCATTTGGCCATTCGAGCCAGCACCGCCATTCATTGTGATCATGGCTGATCTTCTACAATCAGTAACCGGTGCCTGCCTTCTCCCCATACCTCTTGATTCTGCTCGCCTCTAGAGCTCCATCCAACTCTTGTGGAAGATTAAAACGAAAGGCAGCGTCACATCTCAACTCTGTTTCCAGACCGCTGCCGCGCCAGTTTCATAGGTTTACCAATAACCCCAGTTAAATATTTAACTGCGTTTTTCACTTCCTGTCTGAACATACTCTGGGTCATCCCATAGATACAAGTGTTGGCACACGAGCTGATGCGCATGAGCAACACGCCCACTTCATTGGCGATGTAAGAGGGGCTTGTGTGACCCCCGCCCACGAAATTCACAGTTACCCGAGTGGAAATGTAGGTGACAGTTGACGTTGTCCACAGCAGTATGAACGCGCCGGACACCGTGAACAGCAAAACTATGGACTTGCGCCGATTCTCCGTCTCAGTGTCCTTGCCATCCAGTGCCTTCAGGCGCCGGCGGACTCTGCTGGACGCAACGATGTTCCTGACCGTCAACCCATTAAACAATAGAACTAGAAGGAAGGGCAGGAAGGAGAGAGAGATGCTGCACATCCACGAGAAAGCCACCCACCAGATGGAGGTGAAGTAGGCGGGTTTGGGTCGGCACCCCTACTTGACACTGTCCACAGTGAAGCGTGGCTCGTACATGAAGTTAAAGGGGATGTACTTAATGCAGCACAGCGCGCACATGGACACAATGACCGCGGCGGCCGTCCGATCCGTGCAGTAGATGAGTCTCAGCTTCGGGCAGCAAATGCTGACAAAACGGTCAAAGGTGAAGGACACGGTTAACCAGACGGAATAGTCCACGGTGACGATCCGCAGATACACATTAGAAGGACAAACTGCGCTGAGGGAGAGGAAGGAGTTAGGGACGTAGTAAATGTAGATTTCCCGGAGTAACACGTGGAAGATTATAACGAGAAGGTCGGAGATTGCCATTGCCACCATGTAACGGGTGATTCCTCTGGAGAGCCCGCACTTTCCCCGGTATAGGATCGCAGCCGTCAGCACGTTCGCTGAAGGAAGGACAAAAATGCAATGGAATTAATATTTGAATGGAACCACTAATTTAATGGAATTGAGATTGGGGTTGGAGGCTGCAAGAAAGCATGAGGGGGTCAGATACGATGAATGGGCAAGAGCCACGTGACATCGAGTTAAAGTGGAGAATAAATGGGTCAATGTGGGAAAATCTATTTTATTGAAGAGTCTTATTCCACGAGTCCGTTCTGGGTGGAATCGAGAGGACAGAACAGTGAAAGAATAAAGCGAAGGTCGGCGTGACATCCCAAGTCTGGTTCCAGCTCGCCGCCGCGCAAGTTTCTTGGGTTTACTAATAACCCCGGTTACATATTTAACTGTGTTCTTCACTTCCTGCCTGAACGTACTCTGGGTCATCCTATAGGTACACGCGTTGGCACACGGGCTGATGCGCAAGGGACCTATTTAATATGAAGTTTACCACAGGTGGGTTTAGGGAACGGACTGGCAGAGGAGGTATTTGAGATAGATAATAAAACAACATTTAAAACACATTTGGGCATATTCGAACGTTTTCGAGGAATATGAGCGAAACGCGTGCAAATGGGACGAGTGTGGATGGGCATCTTGAACGGCTTGAACACATTCGATCGAAAGTTCTGTTTCAGTGCTGCATTACTTTATGAATGATAACAATCGACGAGACGGATCACAAAAGTTGCTCAATTGGAGTTCAAAGCGTTCATTGTCGCACGTCATTCAATATTAATTTGCACAATAATAATAATAATAATAATACATTACATCTACATATAGCGCTTTTCATATACTCAAAGACGCTTTACAGGGATTTAGAGAACATAGGGAAGTGAATAAATAGATAAATAAGTAAACGAACAGAGAAAGGAGACAGAAGGTGAGGTGACCTTCAGTGGTTGAAGGCAGTACTGAACAGGTGAGACTTCAGTGATGTTTTGAATGTGGTGAGTGTGGAGGAGTCTCTCACGGTTTGAGGTAGTGAGTTCCATAGGGTGGGAGCAGCGATTGAGAAAGCCCTGTCCCCCCAGGATCTGAGTTTGGTCCGGATGTGGGGGGATAGGAGATTGGCAGCAGCAGAGCGGAGGGTGCAGGTGGGGGTGTGCCTGTGGAGGAGGTCGGTCAGGTAGGATGGGGCCAGGTTATGCAGGGCTTTGTAGGTCATGAGGAGGATTTTGTACTGGATTCTCTGGGGGATGGGGAGCCAGTGGAGTTTGTAAAGGACGGGGGTGATATGGTCACGGATCGGGGTGTGGGTGAGTAGACGGGCAGCGGAGTTTTGAATGTATTGAAGTTTACTGATGATTTTTGAGGGTGCGCCATAGAGGAGGCTGTTGCAGTAGTCCAGACGGGAGGTGATGAAGGGTGATCACAAGCAGAGTGATTTTATCATGTTCATTTAAAAGCAGCGTAATCATATCGCCAGTCCCGAAATATTCGTGAAACTGCAACCAATCAGAAAATAAAACTGTTTCTTTGCACTACAAGAAAAAAAACGAAACATTCTGGAAATAGGGTTTAAGTCCAAGAACTCAATCTGACGCTTTAGCTCCAAGACTCATCAGCTGGACTGACGGTGACCACCAGAGATTGAAGAGATGATGTTTGCTCTGAAATACCATCCCGTGATCTGCCTCTTTTCTGTTTTCTAGCACATACTATTTCAATTTCAGGTTTAATTAAACCACCTCAATTTCTCCTTCTGCGCTTTAAAAACATTTTTGTTTCGTTATCAATCAAAATGACAAGCAGGGAGAAAACGCAAAGAGTTGGATAACTGAAATGGGAAAGTTATTGCTGAAAATACTCGGGCTGCATCAGACCGAGAGTGAGACAAAATGCAACATTTCGATTGAACTTGTTTTACGATGCAGTGAAGAGGGTGGCTTTGGAGAGATGTAAGTGGTGCCTGCGTTGACAACCAACAAGGGAGCCCGAATAGACGGAAGCCGCTGTGCTGTCTGAGCAAGGGTGAAGGTTTATTAAAGGCTGGTTATAGTGGAGGACGACAGTACACAGAAGGCAGATTAAGGTTCCTTCACCTACAATCAGCGGCATCATCACCACGTTGGCCTTTTGTCTCACTTGTACCCCATACCCACCGCTCGGCTACAAGTCAACACTCAACTTCAATATGTTGGAAGCGCGAATAACTGCAGACGCTGGAGTAGCTCACCCGGTCATGGGATCTGAAGAAAAATCCCGCCCCGAAACGTCGGCTATCACTGTCCGGCAGAGGTGCCGCATGACCCGCTGACTTACTCCAGTACTTTATGATCCAATGTAATGTTCTCGGTCTTTTCGCAAACACTTCAATGCCTCCTTCTCCGGCGCTGCAGACTCGTGAGCCCCACCATCCTTGAATTCTGACCTCTTGAAAAACTCGTCAGTTTAGTTATTCCAATATTCCGTTCTTTGGAGAGTCAAGTTCCCGTTTGTCCGCATTTACGACGCTGCTTTCATTCAACACGCTGTCCAATCTTTGTACGTTTATCCGAATATCTTCTACTCTTTTGCCTGTCCATTTGATTGTGTATTGCGACGCTACTGCGATACGTACTCCAATGATTTGGCTGTACTGATCGGACTACAGTTTGTTGGTGATTGCAGGGGATTACTAAACAGACCGCCAAAGTACTCACACCCTTTAGAGTTGAATCAGACCAGCAACGCATTAAGCGACTCAATCACAGCTTACCAGGGATACCAAACGCCGCCAGGATCGGGTAGGTGATTTCATTGACGTACAGAATTACTGCCCGTCCCATCTGGAAGAGTCCCAGTGTCGGCGTTAAGTCCGGGGAGCACAATTGAGCTACAGCGTGGTTCAGATGTTCATTTATACTCCCGCCAACTCTCCAGTGGGGTCCGGGGAATGACGGAACCCAAATATTAGTCACACTCTCTTGAACAAACACGTTTCTTTCCACACAATATGAAGTGATCTCACTTATCCCTCGGTGGAGGAATGCTTAATGTAGAAAGTGTAGATTAATGTATCGCTCTCGATTCAACTTACAACGTGAAGGGCCTTTGCCGGGTCAGGACTCACTTGGTTCACGTGGCGAACGGCAGAGCTGATGTTGGAGGACGTTAACACATTCAAATCCGAAATATAACCCACCATTTATAACATGCGTATCCACAGAAAAGGGAACGGGATAAAAGACAATGGTCTGCTTAAATTGTATTTCTAATTCAAATGTTAATAATCAGTATTGGAATTCAACGAATCAGAGCGTGAAACTTACGCGGTGGGAGTAATGCCGCCCAAATCGAAGTTCGACTTCGAGACGTGTCACAGTCGTCAATATATTTATTGTTCCTGGTAACATCGCCTGGTTAAAGCTATGTTTTGACCATTTCAAGAAAAGGAGTCACATTTTAGTTCAAAAGCAAAACAAACCCAATGTGGTAGGTTTGAAATCAAAATAGAGAATGACTAATACATATTCAGCTGATCGAGCACCATCTACACAGCGAAATGAGATTTCAAGTTGAATATTTTCCATTCTGTAAAAGGATAGTGAACTTTCTCCGTGCATGACGGGCCCGTTTCCAGGCTGCATCTCCAAACAAACAAAACATAACACGGTCGTGATTCACTTTAGGAACTATTCTCTTGGCCTCCAGTTAGAGGGAAACGTTCCGTTGTACACGTTTGGAGAGAAGCTGCCAAGATGTACAGAAGTTCTCAGGGGGACTTGAAATATTGACTGGGAGAGTAAGAAAGTATGGGCCGAAGGTAGGACGACTATGTGACGCCTTCGATGAAGTAGGGAGTTGAGCGCGCATAACTGAAAGTGTTGTGCTCTGAGTCTTCTGCTCAAGGTTAAGCGACCCTAGTTTACGAGGTTTGTGAAACATGTTTAGGAATTCATTCTTCGGCGGTATGTTTCTGGTCAACCAGGTAGGGTTGCTGCAAATGGTTCCGGGAAACAAGCCAAGGGGGGCGAGTGTCGCTGGAAGATGTGGAAAGAGAGGTCAAATTGCAAAGGCGTATAATATGGTGACGGAAAACAGCATGTGGTTGCAAAGTAGAAAAAATAAGATAAAAAGCAGAATGGGGTAATTCGATCATCACATCCACGTTGGATCTTTCCGGTGCAATTTAGAAACATGCCGATTTCAATGCAAAGAGAAGAGGTGTGACTAAGGTTAATAGGAATGTATGCTTGACGTGGGAAATAGCATTCGAACAGTGGAAAGCCTTCAAGACGAAATTATTTCAGAAAATCCTATTTGCCCACTCATAGAGTGATAGAAACAGAGTTGCACAGCAGGTAAACAGGCCTTTAGCCGCAGCGCACGCGCGCCCACCAAGCTTCCTTCGTAATAACCACATTTGCCTGTATTGAGCCCATATCCTGTAATTTATTTCCTGTCCATGACATTCCCAATTGCCTTCTAAACGTTCTAATTGCGTTTGCCGTTGACCCTTGCTCTGGCACATATCTGCGACCCTTATCAGTTTATATACCTGTATGAGATCACCCCGCAGTCTCCAGCGCTCAAAGAAATAAAGTCAGAGACCGCAAAATCTCCCCTTATCCGTATTGCTGTCTCCCAAATGCTGCCTCCCCAACGTCTTCTACATCGGTAAGATAACGGTGATGAAGGCTAACGCACCATTAGCTTTCTTTCCAATCCTGTCTACCTGTGACTCCACTTTCAGCGAACTGTGTACCAGCGCTCCAGATCCCCCTGTTCTACAATACCCGCATGGCCCCACATTTGATGTGAAGGTCCTGCCCCCGTTTGCAATCGAAACTGCAACTCATCACACTATCTGCATCAATTTCCATCATCCATTCCTCAACCCACTTGTACATCTGATCAAGACCCTGCTGTAATTTCTGATAACCATTTTCACTGTCTGTGATACAACCTGTTTTCGTGGCGTGATTGAAAAAACATAAGATCTTCCCTCAGCCTCGTTCGCTCAAGGGTAAACAGTCGCAGTAATGAACTCTCTCCTTATAATTCAAACCCTCCAATCCAGGATAAATCCGCCTGAATACTTCCACATCCTCTCTACTTTGATTTCATCATTCTTGGATTATGGGTGGACATACTCAGGATATTGGGAAATGCAAATGATTGAAGTGTTGGTGAACAAACCTTCTAGGAGGAGCGATCACTGTTCTAATAGCTTCATGATATTTATGGATAAAGACAGTGTGGGCCGACGGGTTAACTTTTTGAATATTGGCAAAGCTAATTTTTATGGTATTGGACAATACATTGGCCAAGTGGCCTATTTGTCGGCAAAAGAAAGGCCGGTCAGCGGGATGTTCTCAAATGTTTGGTGGAAAGTGTTCAGTACATTCATCATCCTGGTAGAGTGACGGGCAAATAGATGGGAATGTGGAAGATTGGATGGCAAGAGAAATTGAGGCTCTGGCCAAGAAAAAGATGGAGACAGGTATACGAAGCTTGGACCAAGTGTATCCCTCTGGATGAGTTTGGGGAACTGAGCGGCATACTTAAGGAGGCCATGTTAACTATCGTAATCAGTCCTTGCCTTTCCCAATGCAGGTAGATCCTATGTCGCTGTAACCTTGCCACCGCGGCTATGGATTAGTAGCCTTTGGACCACTGGATTGCCCTTGCAGTCGTTTTGAAATTATGGCACAATCTTCCAATGGCTACGATGGCCAAGGAAGACAAGCAAATCTCTACCAGAGCAGAAAGAATTGCGTTGCTTGCTTCGCACAACCTCCTGGAATGCATTTGGCCAGGCCCGGAGATTTATGCATAATTATGCTTCTGAAGACCGCAAAAAACTCCTCTCCGTTAATAACCGGTGTGGCGGCGCTGCGTCTGCGGCTGTGGATCACCTGAAGTCTGCCTGTCACTTGCCCTTCCTTGTCTTATCGTTAATGTTAGATGTATGTAATAGTCTATTTTTAGTTGAGTGTTATATGGGGGGTTAGTGGGTGGGAACTTAAAAAAAAATCTCTTTCTACAACGGAGATGCGACTTCTTTTCCCTGTGGTATCTCCGTTCGCGCTGCGGCCTAACATCGAGGAGCTGGGCGGCCTCCAGCTGCGATCGACCTTGAGGGCTCCGGTCCCAGAGCCTGTGGACTTGCGCAGCTGGCTGACTTTCGGAGGCTGTGGTGGCGCTGCGATTGTGGCTCCGACTCTACTTTCGGAGGCTTCGCAGGCTTCGGCCGGGGGGGCTGTGGTCTGCGACATCTGGAGCTCGCAGGTGTCTGGTTGGCGACCGACTTTTCTGGAGCTCCAGGCGCAGCAGCTTTGTCCGCCCTGAATCGCTGGGCTTGAATCGGCCGGTTCGCAGGATCTTTCATCGCCCGGCGCGGCTCAGCCGCGGGATCTTCCATCGCCCGGCGGGGGCTTCAATATCGGGAGCCTGGAAAGCCTTGACGGAGCAGTTTGACTGCCTGACCGCGGGAGAAGCAAGGAAGAGATAAGACTTCTTTAACCTTCCATCACCGTGAGGAGGTGCGTGGAGGAGAGTCACTGTGATGAATGTTCATTTTAAATTAATGTAAGTGTGTGTTTTGTTTGCTTTTTATTGTTCTGACGGTCTGATAACGACATTTCGTTCACATTTTCTTTTTTTGAATGACAAATAAATTCATTTCAATTCAATTTAATTCAATTCAATTCGACAATATATTTCAAGACATCATCAGTCTCTTCCATGATTCCCCTGACTTCCATGACCTGCAAACTGCACAGGGACAAAATAGGATTGTTTAGGAGCTGGGAGATATTCCGCGGCTCCATACACAGATGACTGCACTTTTATTACGTCCATTGTAACCATTTGTTCCTCATGTATTTACTCAATCACTTGGGATTTTCCTGCACCTTATCTGCCCGGAATATCTCATGTGCCCTATTTGGCTCTCCGAATTGCCATTTTAAATGCAATCCTCAATGTAACTCTCAATGGATTCACATGATGCCAGCTGCCGGTACGTGACATGTATTTCCTTGGTATCCTGACCAGAGCTTCAATATGCCTCTTCAGCTGGAGTTCTCATGTCCTGAGCACCTCGTCTTACGCTGTCGCGCACGAACAGGAACTTGCTGACCTGGAATTCTCCCTAACTCACTCTTAAATTCCTCCACCAGTCACCATTCGCAGGTCGCCGGTGTAATGCTATCAGAATTAGTCCTTCAATTTCCGTCTTTAAATGGTGGGTGAGTTCATCTTTTCATTACTATTTTAAAATTAATAGCATCATGGTAAACACAGGAGTAAGCACTCGTCCACAATGTCCTTGCCGAACATAATGCCAAGTTAAATTAATCTTCTCAGTCTTCACGTGCTCCATATGCCTCCTTTCCCCCATATCTATATGTATAATCTAAGAACCATCGTATCTTTTCCGGCCCCACCCTCGGCAGCACGTTTCAGTCTTCATAGAACAGTGAGCAGCACAGCGCTGGAACGGCTCTGCGGCGCATAATGTTTGTGCCAAACATGATATCCCGCTGTAAGTTCTGACAGCCTTGCCCGCTGTCTACAACTCCTCCAACTCTGGTGTCGTCAGCAAACTGACTCACCAACCCATTTACATTTACGTCTCAGTCATTAATATATATATATACACACACACACACGCACACGCACATATATATCACACAGCAGAGGTCCCGGCAACGACCCCTGTGGAACCTCACTGGTCACAGTCATCCAGCCAGAATATCTATTTTCCACCACAACCCTCTGTCTTCTGTGACTAAGCCAGTTCCGAATCCGTATGAACAATTCATCGTAAATTCCATACTTCTTTATTTTATGGATCAGCCTACAAAGAGGGACTTTATCAAAGGTCTTACTAATATTCACGTGTGCAACATCCACGGACCTACCTTCATAGAAACATAGAAACATAGAAAATAGGTGCAGGAGTAGGCCATTCGGCCCTTCGAGCCTGCACCGCCATTCAATATGATCATGGCTGATCATCCAGCTCAGTAGCCTGTACCTGCCTTCTCTCCATACCCCCTGATCCCTTTAGCAAAAAGGGCCACATCTAACTCCCTCTTAAATATAGCAAATGAACTGGCCTCAACTACCTTCTGTGGCAGAGAATTCCACAGACTCACCACTCTCTGTGTGAAGAAATGTTTTCTCATCTCGGTCCTAAAAGACTTCTCCCTTATCCTTAAGCTGTGACCCCTGGTTCTGGACTCCCCCAACATCGGGAACAATCTTCCCGCATCTAGCCTCTCCAACCCCTTAAGAATTTTATATGTTTCTATAAGATCCCCCCTCAGTCTTCTAAATTCCAGCGAGTACAAGCCCAGTCTATCCAGTCTTTTCTCATATGTAAGTCCCGCCATCCCAGGGATCAATCTGGTGAACCTTCTCTGTACTCCCTCTAAGGCAAGAACGTCCTTCCTCGGGTTAGGAGACCAAAACTGCACACAATACTCCAGGTGCGGTCTCACCAAGGCCCTGTACAACTGCAGCAGAACCTCCCTGCTCCTATACTCAAATCCTCTTGCTATGAATGCCAACATACCATTCGCTTTCTCCACTGCCTGCTGCACCTGCATGCTTGCTTTCAATGACTGGTGCACCATGACACCCAGGTCACGTTGCATCTCCTCTTCTCCCAATCGGTCACCATTCAGGTAATATTCTGCTTTCCTGTTCTTGCCGCCAAAGTGGATAACCTCACATTTATCCACATTATATTGCATCTGCCATGCATTTGCCCACTCGCCTAATCTATCCAAGTCACTCAGCAGCCTCCTAGCATCCTCCTCGCAGCTAACACTGCCACCCAGCTTCGTGACATCCGCAAACTTAGAGATGTTGCATTCAATTCCCTCGTCCAAATCATTAATATACACTGTAAATAACTGGGGTCCCAGCACTGAGCCTTGCGGTACCCCACTAGTCACTGCCTGCCATTCCGAAAAGGACCCGTTTATTCCTACTCTTTGCTTCCTGTCCGCCAACCAATTTTCTATCTCCTTTGTCACCTCCTCAAAATACTCAATCAAATTAGTGCAACATGACCAGCCGTGTGTACAAAGCCATGTTGTCTATCCCTAATTAGACAATTTCTTCCAAATGGAGGTAAAGAATATCTCCACGAATCCTTTTAAATAGTTTCACTGCCAGTGGCATTTGGCTTCCTGGGTTCTCTCTACTTCCTTTCTTGAATAAAAGAAGAGCATTGGCGACTCTCTAGTCCTCCGGGACATCACTTGTGGCTGGAAAATAAATAAACATCCTCGCCAGCGCTCCGCAATGTCCTCTCTTGCCTCCCTCAATAACCCAGGAACGATCCAGTCGGGCCCTGGGACGTTATCCACTATAATGTTCTTCAAGAGCCTCAGCACCACCTCCATCTCAATCTCAAACTACCTCAGCATATTTGTATGTTCTACACTGACATCACTTTCGTCCAAGTCCTCGGTTAATACAGACGCAAAGTATTCATTAAGTACCTCACCTACATTCTCCCACACGCATAGATTCCCTCCCTTATCTTTGTTCGATGCTGCCATTTCCATTGCAACCCTCTTCTCTTTAACGTACGTATTTGGATTTTTATTCAATACGCCAAAATGTACACGACATTTCTTGGCCCTGACCCTTCTAATTGCCCGCTTGGTCGTTGACCTACTCGGTTCATATGCACGTAAGTCCCGTCTGATGACACAGTCTTAAACTGGACATAAGTAGAATGCTATGAGGATGCAGGGTGACTTGGACAGGTTGTGTGAGTGGGCAGATGCATGGCAGATGCAGGTTAACGATGGACAAATGTGAGGTTTTGGCGGTAAGAACAGAAAAGCAGATTATTATCTGAATGGTGTCAAGTCAGGAAATGGGGAACGACAAAGAGATCTGGGTGTCCTTGTTCATCAGTCACTTAAAGTTAGTATGCAGGTACAGCAGGCAGTGAAGAAGACAAGAGGAGTTGAGTATAAGAGCAAAGAGGTCCTTCTGCAGTTGTACAGGGCCTTAGTGAGACCGCGCCTGGAGTACTGTGTGCTGTTTTGGTCTCCAAATTTGAGTAAGGACATTCTTGCTATTGAGGGAGTGCAGCGTAGGTTCACTGGGTTAATTGCCGGAATGGCGGGACTGTCGTATGTTGAAAAACTGGAGCGACTGCGCTTGTATACACTGGAATTTAGAAGGATGAGAGGGGTCTTGTTGAAACTTATAAGATTATTAAGGGATTGGGCACGTTAGAGGCAGGAAACATGTTCCCAGTGTTGGGGTGTCCAGAACCAGAGGCCACAGTTTAAGAATGAGGGGTCGACCATTTAGAACGGAAACGGGGAAAAACTGTTTTAGTCAGAGAATTGTAAATCTGTGGAATTCGTTGCCTCGGAAGGCAGTGGAGGCCAATTCTCTGGATGATTTCAAGAGAGAGCTAGATAGAGCTCTTAATGATAACGGTGTCAGGGGGTATGGGGAGAAGGCAGGAACGGGGTACTGATTGTGAATGATCAGCCACAATCCCATTAAATGGCGGTGCTGGCTCGATGGACCGAATGGCCTACTGCACCTATTGTCTATTGTCTATTGTCTATAAGCTTCCTTTTCTTCCGGGCGTAGGGAACGACCTCCTTGGTCAACCACGGTTCCCTTAGTTTGCCATCCTGATCCCTGATCCTTACTGGAACATGCCGATCCTGCACTTTGATCAGCTGGCCTTTAAAATACTCCCATATGACATCTGTGCCTTTACCCAATAACAACGGCTCACTATCTACCGTCCCTGGCTCCTGCATAATGGTTCCGTCCAAGAACCCCGACAGTCCTTACAGGCGAGGCAGAGGTAATCTTGCACCTCCTCCAACCTCATCTACTGTATCCACTGTTCCAGGTGTGAACTCCTATTTATCGGCGAGACCAAGCGCAGGCTCGGCGATCGTTGAGCTGAACACCGCCGCTCAGTACGCCTAGACCTACATGATCTCCGGGTTGCTAAACTCTTTAACTCCCCCTTCCATTCCCATACTCCCCTGTTTGTCCTGAGCCTGCTCCACTGTCAGAGTGAGGCATAACGCAGATTGTAGGAACTGCCCCTTATATTTCGCTTGGGCAGCTTACAATCCATCGGTATGAAAGTTGAATGCTCTCACATCATAACTCGTCCGATCCCTCTCTCTCCACCCATCCCCACCCCTCCCCCCCCAATCCTAGTTCACCGACCAGTCTGACTGCCCTCATGATTATATTGTACATAATATGCCTCGTTGTGTGCTTCCCATTGCTAACAATGAACCATTTTATATTTTCGTTGAACCACGTCGCCTTTGATCCCTCGTTTTCACACCTTACCATTCCATGTATCTTGTTGCCCTCTCCACTGAGCCCCAGTCTGAATTATCTCGACCCGAAACTTCATCCATTCTTTCCATCCAGAGATGCTGCCTGTCCCACTCAGTTACTGCCGCGTTTTATGTATATCTTTAGTGACATTTTAATCTACCTTGCCCCAATTAACTCCTTTCCCGTAACACCCGGATCCGTCCCGATTCAAATCAACCTTCGACCAGATGCACCTTAAAATAGAACTTGCTCCGCACATCTATTCTAACTCTTCATAAACCGAGAGTGGATTATATGTAATATGATTCCAGAAGAACTGGGAGAGGTTCTCAGATTCGCTGATTTTAATACAATGTCATTTTCTCCCAATATATTGATGTTAATATGTACATTAATCAATGCTAATAGTTCAATTTCACAACTGCGTGCAATCAGATCCAGGAAATGTGACACAAAGGACCGTGGATAAATGTTTCAGACGCCCGTTACAGCGAACAGTTCAGCATCACGAACACAGCGGGACAGGAAGCCGGAGATGTGCTCGGGTTGTGTTGCCCGTAAAGGCCCAGAAACTGCTGAAACAATGAACATTAAATAGATTCAGTTGAGGTGGTGGGGGGAGAGATGGGGTGGGGTTGGATTGGCAGTTGGATGGACAAAGGGCTGAGATGAAAAGACAACGTTTTTAAGCGACGGAAATGAGGGTAGAGGAGACGTAAAATATCAATCCAGAGCAAGGACTATAAGTGGGAGGAGACGGGGGTGGGGTGGGGAGGGGGTTGGATGGGGGTGGGGTGGGAGGGAATGCTGTATGGGAAAGGAATACACTGCTTAGTTGCACAGATGTTCAGTTCAGTTCAGTTCATCTCAGTTTAGTCTATTGTCACGTGTACTGAGCTACAGCGAAAAGCTTTTTGTTCCGTGTTCACCAGTCAGCAGAAAGACAAAACATGATGACTATCGAAGCATTTACAATGGGGGGCTTCAAGTGTTGACTTTGAGAGCAGGATTTTAAGGGGCGAAGGCCCTTAGAACACCCGTGACGGACGTTGGGCGACAAAGGGAGTTTAGCGCGTATAACCGGATATGTTCCACCCTGAATGTTCTTCTCAAGGTTAAGCGACCCCAGCATACGACGTTTCTGAAACGGGTTTGTGAAATCTTTCTTCAGCAGCGTGTTTCTGGTAAACGAGGTAGGTTTGCCGTGATAGGTTCTTCTGAATATTTCATACCCTCTCTGGCTTAATTACATTGTTCCTTTATAATAGCTCGATATACTCTTTGGAGCTTGGGAAGGATAAGTTACGAAAGTGTTGGCGGTCAAATCTTTTAGCGATCGCTGTGCTATTAGCTTCAGGATAGTTTTTGATCGAGACAGGTAGAACCTACCACTTAAAATTCTGAACAGGGGCAAGGCTAACTTTGATGGTATTAGAAAATAACTTGTTAAATTTGATTGGGCCAAATTGTTTCCGGGCAAACGAACGTCCGGTAAGTGAAGTATTTTAAAAGTGTGGGGGCCAGAGTGGATGACATGCATGTTCCTGTTGGAGTGAGGAGCGAAGCGGGAAGCTTGGATCACGAACGAAATTGAGGCTCTGGTCAGGCAAAAGAAGGAGGTACTGGACAGGTATAGGAAGCCGGGATCAACTGTATCACTGGAGGAGTTTCTGGAACTGATGGCCATATTTAAGAATTCCATGCTGAATATAACCGATCAGTACTT
Source organism: Rhinoraja longicauda (assembly GCF_053455715.1). NCBI lineage: Eukaryota > Metazoa > Chordata > Chondrichthyes > Rajiformes > Arhynchobatidae > Rhinoraja > Rhinoraja longicauda. Next base: position 41,169,659 of record NC_135971.1, on the reverse strand, counting down.
GGCTTTTCAAATTATTGAGGACTTTTGCCATCTCCCGCAGTGTATACACAGATGAACACACTTTTAGCTCGTTTATTGGAACCCTTTATTCGTAAATTGCCAAGAGAATCCTTTGAGACTTCGCTTTACAATATCTGCCTGGAATATCTCATGTTCCCCATTTGCTCTCCGGATTTCCATCCGACGTGCATACATCCTAGTGTGTTCCGCGTAACTCTCAAGGCATTCGATTGATGCCAGCTGCCGATACCTGACACGTATCCCCTTCTTTTCCTGACCAGGGCTGTCATATGAGGGAAGATTGAAATGAGTTTAGAAGGATGAGAGGGAATCTTATAGAAACATATATAATTATAAAAGAACTGGACAAGCTAGATGCAGGAAAATGTTTCCAATGTTGGCGGGGTCCAGAACCAGGGACACAGTCTTAGAATAAAGGGTGAGGCCATTTAAACCTGAGGTGAGAAGGACCGTTTTCACCCAGAGAGTTGTGAATTTGTGGAATTCTCTGCCACAGAGGGCAGTAGAGGACAAATCACTGGATGAATTTAAGAGAGAGTTAAATAGAGCTCTGGGGGGCTAGTGGAATCAAGGAACATGGAGAGAAGTTGGGCACAGGTTACTGATTGTGGATGATCAGGCATGATCACAATGAATGGTGGTGCTGGCTCGATGGGCCGAATGGCCTCCTCCTGCACCTATTTTCTAGTTTTCTAGTTTTCTATGTTTCTATGAGAGGTTGTGTAGGCCGGGACTCTGTTTCCTGGAGAGCAAGAAGATTAGGGGTGATATTATTGAGGTTTATAAAATAATGAGAGGAATAGATTAGGTAGATGCACAGAGTCTCTTGCCCTGAGTAGGTGAATCGAGGACTAGAGGACGTAGGTTGAAGGTGAAGGGGAAATTATTTAATAGGTATCAAAAGGATAACCTTTTCATACAACGGAAGGTGGATGTATGGAACAAGCTGCCGGGGGATGTAGTTGAGGCTGGGACTATCCCAACATTTAAGAAACAGTTAGACAGTTACATCGATAGGACAGGTTTGATGGTATATGAACCCAGTCGGCTGGCCAAAACAATTTGGCCCTTGTCAAAGTCGCTCACGTCTTTACTCCTGCCCATTTGTCCTGCATCCAACACATCACCTTCAAGAACTGACTGTTCACTTGCTGCCAAATATATTCCACCCCTTGACAGGTGCCATTGTAACAAGGTAATCAACGTTATACACTTCGCCTGTCATTGGTCATAATGTTTTGGCTGATCGGTATATGTTTTGCAACATACGAGGAATTTCATTTGCGATACAGTCATCCCAATAAAAATAATAATAATAATAATAATAATAATATTCATTTATTGTCATTGCAACGAGTACAACGAAATTAAAAAATAGCCAATCCTGACGGTGCGTACAAACATATATGCAATAAATGCAAAAACAAATAAATACATAAATACAATTAAATACAATTATATTAAGTACAAGATTTTTTAACGGTGTTGCCTAGTGCAAAGGTAGTGTTCAGTTCTCGTATGGCCCTGGGGTAAAAACTGTTCTTAAGTCTGTTTGTTCGGGATTTGATCGACCTGAAACGTCGACCAGAGGGCAGATGAACAAACAGACGGTGGCCGGGGTGGGATGGATCTTTTATTATTTTGCCTGCTCTACTGAGGCAGCGTAGTCTGAACAGGTGCTCCAGGGAGGGCAGTGAGCAGCCGATGATCTTCTGGGCCGTCGTGATGACCCTCTGAAGGGCCTTCCTGTCCTTTTCTGAGCAGCTGGCATACCATGTGGTTATACAATATGCCAGCACACTCTCGATGGAGCAGCGATAGAAGGACAACATGAGCTTCTCCTGCAGGTTGGTTTTCCTGAGGATCCTCAGGAAGTGGAGTCTCTGCTGTGCCTTCTTTACTGTGGTGATGGTGTTGGTAGACCAGGTAAGATCCTCTGCGATGTGCGTACCCAGGAACCTGAAAGCTGGTACCCTTTCCACACAGACCCCATTGATGTAGAGTGGGTCGTAATCTCCACTGGTTTTTCTAAAGTCAATTATAAGTTCCTTTGTTTTGGAGGAGTTCAGGACCAGATTGTTCACTGAACACCATGCTGCCAGCCTTTGGATTTCATCCCTATAGGCTGTCTCATCTCCTTCTGAGATGAGTCCAACCACAGTCGTGTCATCCGCGAACTTGATGATGGTGTTGGTGGGATGGGTGGGGGCGCAGTCGTGAGTGTAGAGGGAGTAAAGGATGGGGCTCAACACACAGCCCTGTGGTGAGCCGGTGCTCAGTGTAATGGTGGAGGAGAGGTGAGGGCCTATTTTGACGGTCTGGGGGCGGTTGGTCAGGAAGTCCTTGATCCATTGGCAGATGGTTTGGGAAAATCCAAGGTCGGAAAGTTTGGTGACCAGTCTGCTCGGGATGACCGTGTTAAAGGCAGAGCTGAAGTCGAGGAAGAGCATCCTCACATAGCTCCCCTGGTGTTCAAGGTGGGTCAGTGCAGTGTGAAGAGCAGTGTCGATGGCATCCCCTGTAGACCTATTTGCTCTGTAGGCAAACTGGTGTGGGTCGAAGGTGGGTGGGAGGCTGGCTTTGATGTGCTGCAGGACCAGTCTCTCGAAGCACTTTGTGATGACCGGTGTGAGTGCGACCGGACGGTAGTCGTTAAGACCGCTGATGACAGACTTTTTCGGCAGTGGGATGATTGTGGCGGACTTCAGGCAGGGAGGGATGGTGGATTTTAAAAGGGACAGGTTGAAGATTTTTGTGAAGACCTCAGATAATTGGTCTGCACATTCCCTCAGCACTCTGCCCGTCACACCATCGGGGCCTGCAGCTTTCCTGGGATTCACTGCTCTGAGCACGCGCTTAACATCATACTCCTGCACAGTGAAGGTGTTGCTGTCAGGTGCTGGAGAGGGTGTTATGTCTGCCACTGTAGCTTTCACCTCGAAACGAGCAAAGAAACAGTTAAGTTCCTCTGCCAGCGAGGCGTCGCCGTCGGCAGTCGTGCGGTTGCTGGTCTTGTAGTTGGTGATGTGCTGGATGCCTTGCCATACCCGCCGTGGGTCATTGTTGGAAAAGTGGTCCTCAATCTTCCTCTTGTAGGACGCTTTGGCATCCTTGATGCCTCTCTTCAGGTTGGTTCTAGCAGCACTGTATAGAGCTCTATCACTAGACCTGAAGGCGGTGTTACGGTCCTTGAGGAGAGACCTGACATCCTTTGTCATCCAGGGTTTTTGATTGGGATACAACCGGATGCGTTTGTCGACGGTGACATTGTCAACACAGTTTTTGATGTAGCAAAGTACAGTTGATGTGTACTCCTCCAAGTCATGATCCTCAAAAATATCCCAGTTGGTCCTTTCGAAGCAATCCTGCAGCTGCGAGGAAGCTCCTTCAGGCCATGTCTTAACAGACTTTATGGTGACTGGAGCTTTCCTCCTGAGTGGGGTGTATGCTGGAGTTAGGAATATGGACAGGACACGCAAAATACATTTTAACATGAACACCCCCACAGTGACTCCTCCACATTCCTCACTGTGATGGAAGGCGAACAAAAGTTCAATATCTTCCCTCTTCTTTGCGGGCGGGGGCCTCTAACCTTCCGTTGACGGGACGATCTTGACTCCTGTAGCCGGCGGCGGGCCTTCCTCGTCCGGGCGATCAAGCTCTCGCATTAGGAGGGAATCTCAGGTCCCCCGCGCCGGGCTATCTAACCCGGGTCGGAGCTTGTCGAACCTCGTGCGGCTTTTGAACAGCCAGAAGAGGCGCTGTGTGAGGATGCTGTTCATTGACTTTAGTTCAGGTTTCAATACCATAGTCCCCACCAGACTTGCTGAGAAGCTGCTGGAATTGGGGCTTAACATTCCTCTGTGTGCCTGGGTCCTGGACATTCTCACCGCCTGGCCCCAAGTGGTCAGGATGGGGAACACACATCCAGCCCCCTCACCCTGAACACAGGATCCCCCCCAGGGTTGCGTCCTTAGCCCCCTACTGTACTCCCTGTATACACATGACTGTGTGGCCAGGTTCAGCTCAAACTCCATCATCAAGTTCGCTGATGACACTGTGGTGGTGGGCCAAATCTCCGACAACGATGAGAAGGCCTACCGGGAGGAGGTGGCTGATCTGGCACTCTGGTGTCGGGACAACAGCCTCCTCTTGAATGTCAAAAAAACTAAGGAGCTGATTGTGGACTTTAGAAGGGCTTAACATCCAAGGACGTACACGCCACTGGAAATAAATGGGTCTACTGTGGATAGGGTGAGCAGCTTTAAATACCTGGGAGTCCACATCAAAGAGGATCTGACATGGACAACACCCATTGCCGCACTGATGGGTAAGGCAAAGCAGCGCCTTTACCACCTCAGGCAGCTGAGGAAATTCAGAGTGTCTCAGAGGATCCTTCAATGCTTCTACTCTGGGGCTGTAGAGAGCATCCTGTCCGGCAACATCACAGTCTGGTTTGGGAATAGCTCTGCCCAGAACAGGAAGGCCCTGCAGAGAGTAGTGCGTTCGGCAGAACGCACCATGGGAACTACATTCGCCCCCTGCATGACCTATACATCAGGAGGTGCAGATCCAGAGCAAGCAAGATTATGAGGGACCCCTACCACCCCAGCAACGGACTGTTCCAGCTGCTTCGGTCAGGCAAACGCCTCCGCTGTCATGCTGTGAAAACGGAGAGGATGACACGGAGTTTCTTCCCACAGGCCATAGGACTGTTAACTATTATAACTCCAGGGACTAAATTTTACTTTCTGTGTTAATTTTAATTTATATGCTGTAATTGTAATTTTATTGCACAATCCGCAGGCATTGCCACTTTCATTTCACTGCACATCGTGTATGTGTATGTGACGAATATACTTGACTTGACCGCTCTCAACCCGAGTCTGCGAACTCCTCGAGTTAAGTCCGCAGGCCACGGTTGGAGCGGCGATCCGAGGCAAGGTATCGCACGCTCAGATGTTAAGTTCACGGCTCCGCGGTGAGGCTCAAGGTTCACGAGGTTAATTCCCGGGATGAAGGGACTGTCATATGTTGAAAGAATGGAGCGACTGGGCTTCTATTAACTGTAATTTCGAAGGATGAGAGGGGATGTTTTAGAAACATATAAGAATATTATGGGATTGGACACGTTAGAGGCAGGAAACATGTTCCCGATGTAGGGGAGTCCAGAACCAGGGGTCACAGTTTAAGAATAAGAGGTAGGCCATTTACAACGGAGATGAGGAAAAACTTTTCATCCAGAGACTTGTGAATCTGTGGAATTCTCTGCCACAGACGGCAGTGGAGGCCAATTCTCTGGATGCTTTCATGAGAGAGTTAGATAGATTTCTTAAAGACAGCGGAGTCAAGGGATATGGGAGAGAAGGCAGCAAAGGGGTACTGATTGTAGATGATCAGCCATGATCACATTGAATGGCGGTGGTGGCTCGAAGGGTCGAATGGCCTACTCCTGCATCTATTGTCTATTGTCTACTGTCTATTGTCTAAACGCAGGCAGGTGGAAATAATGTAGCTGGGACATGTTGGCAGGTGTGGGCAAGTTGGGCCGAAGGACCTGTATCACTCTACGACTCTATGACTCTCTAGTCCTCAGCCTGCTAGTGTTCCATGTACCTTTATTTCCTCCATACCGATGTGCCTATCTCATGTACTGCACTGTTCTATGTTTTATGCTCCTGGAAGGCTGGGACGCGCTGCCGAGGGTGGTGGTGGAAGCAGATACGATGGTGGTCATCATCACAAATATCACAAACAGCAGAGGTCCCAGCTCCGTTCGCTACGGTACTACACTTGTCACAGATTTCCAGCCAGAAAATCTACATTCCAACATAGCCCTCCGCCTCTTCACAATAAGACGGTTCCGAATCCATACGACCAGGTCATCTTGAATCCTGTACACCTTAATCGCCTGAATCAAAGTGGTGCTGACTGACCTTAATTAGCCTATTCTCGTTCAAATAAGAGTAATTCCTGTCTCGAAGAATGCCCTCCAATAGCTTCCTTGCCATTGACGTGAAGCTCAAAGGATAATAGTTCCCTTAGTTTTCACTAGGTATTTCTTCCGCACCACCACTTCTCCATCATAAACTGCCTTAACATATTTGTATTATCTACACTTTCGATCCTCCAAGCCCTTCTCCTGGGTGAATACAGATGCAAAGTACTGCTTTACTTCCTCACCTACATTATCCGATTCGACGCATAAATCCCTCCTTGATGTTTAAATGTTCCCACCTTCCCCCCGCCATTCCCTTAGTGCTAACGGACGTGTAAGAAATCATGGGACGTTCCTTAATCTGCCTCGCGATACATTTCATGCCCCTTCTGGCCGCTCTAATTGTCCGCTTGTGTTTCCGACTCGCTTTATATTCCTGCAAAGCCGCGTCTGATGCCTCATTCTTAAACCTGACAATCCTCCTTCGTGAGCTTTTACAACACCATTCGTCATCCACTGACCCTTTAAATTGCCATCCTTATCACACATCCTCAGTGTAAAATGTTGATCATGCACTTTGATCATAAGGCGTGTTGATTTCAACATATAATCTAAGGAACAATGCCTCAATTAAGTACTTTCCCCCAACATTCAGACCTGTCCCTATTCAAAACACTCTTCCGCACTTTCCCCGCACATCTTCTTTAACGTTTAAACTTAGCCACTACTCACCCAAGAACGGATTACCTGTCACGTGATTCGAAAATAACTAATGTAGGTTTACAGACACAGTGATTTTAATACAATGCAAATTTTTCTCTAAAAATATCGATGTCGATGCAAGGATTAATCAATTTTAATCGTTCTATTTCACTAGAGCGTACATTTAAACCGAGAAATATAACACAAAGGATCGTACGTTAATGTTGCAGCTACCTGTTGTAGAGAACCGTTAGCTACCCAGAGCAACGCGGAGCAGGACGCAACGGCCGTGTTATCCGGTCACCCACAGTAAATGCACCAACAAGGGATTTCGGATGGGTACAAATTCCAGACATCAAAAGAGAGAAAGTGTGAAAGAAGGAGCTAAGGATACAGGAGGCGTAAAATTATGGAGCCAGAGGAAGAAATATAGGTGGAAAGGTGCAGGAAGGAACTGCGGATGGCGGTTTACATAGACGTTGGACACAAAATGCTGGAGAAACTCAGCGGGAAAGGCAGCGTCTCTGGAGAGAAGAGATGGGTGACGTTTCGGGTCGAGACCCTTCTTCAGACTAAACGTCAGGGGAGAGGGACACACAGAGACAAGGAGGTGTAAGGAGTGAGAACGAGACATCTTAGGGGATGCAGCTCAAGGAAAATGTAGAATAGATCATTGTTAGCTGGGAGAAGGTGAGAACAAAGTAAACAGAGATTATGTAATCGAGGACAGTCAGACTCGTAGGTAAAACGGGAAGGGGAGGGATGAAGAGGGCACACGCTGGAGGGGGGGTGAATGCACGTTCAAGTAGTAAACAACAAAGAGAGGGGGGAGCATGTAGGTTGATACTGAAGTTGTGGATCATATGGATTTGGGGCAAAAAGAATGTGCTGGATATTGATGTTAGAAGAACAAATACGTCACGCATGAACTCGCCTTGAACAGGTGTTGCGAGCGCGCTACATGGGAAATATATCGGGGCTTGCAAGTTACAATAATTTAGACATTGGGATAACATTTTATTCCACGAAGAGTCCTGCCCATCATGCCCGCTCTGGATGGAACCAAATTCACCGAACAGCACGATCATGTGAGATAATGGATTGATGGGCTGCGTCATATCCCACCTCCAGTTCTAGGCAACTGGCGCGCCGGTGTCATGAGTTTAACGATAATACTCGTTAAATGTGTAAATGCGTTCTTCACCTCCTGTCTAAATTTCCTCTGTGTAATCCCGTAGATACACGTGTTGGCGCAGGAGCTGACGTGTATGAGCAAGACCCCAACGTCATAGGCGATGTAAGATGGGCTTGAGTGATTCCCGCCCAGGAAATTCACAGCGACCCGAGTGCAGATGAAAGTTACAGCGACCGTTGTCCAAAGCAGTATGAAGGCGCCCGACACGGTGAACAGTAAAACGATGGACTTCCGCCGATTCTCCGCCTCCGTGTCCTTGCTATCCACTGCCTTCAGGCGACGACGGACTCTGTTGGCCGCTATGATGTTTTTGACCGTCAGTCCGTTGAACAATAGGATTATTAGGAAGGGTAGCAAGGGGTTAGAGATGGTACACATCCACGAAAAAACCAACCACCAATCGGACATGAAGTAGGCGCGTTTGAGTCGGCACCCCCATTTCACACTGTCCACGGTGAAGCGAGGCACGTACATAAAGTTAAAGGGGATGTACTTCAAGCAGCTCAGCGCGCACAAGGACACAATGACCGTGACGGCCGTGCAATAGGTGAGTCTCAGCTTCGCACAGCAAATGCTGACAAAACGGTCAAAGGTGAAGGACATGGTTAACCAGACGGAATAGTCCAGAGTAACGACCCGCAGGTATATATTGGAAGGACAAATTGCGCTGAGGGAGAGGAAGGAGTTGGGGGTATAGTACATGTAGATTTTCCGAATTAACACGTGAACGATGAAAACGAGGAGGTTGGAGATTGCCATCGCCACCATGTACCGGGTGATTCCTTTCGAGAGCCCGCACTTACCCCGGTAGAGGATCGCAGCCGTCAGCACGTTCGCTGGGGGAAGAGCAAAGTACAGTGAAATTAATATTTAAATGGAACCACCGATGTAATGGAACTAAAGTTACGATTGAATGTTGCGCAGCGCGACAGCCCTCAACGATGCGAATCACAAGAACCACTTAGAGGAATAACACGAGGATCCTTTTGGAGCAATTATCACATGCATTCAAAAGCACTTGATGCCGGCGAATGGTTGCATTAAAAATTCATTATTAAAAATAACATTTGCGTTTCGTAAATCCCCAAAACCTCGTGGACTTCTGAATCCTCAACTCTGTTTCTTTACACGACAACAAATGGAAAAAAAAACATTAATGAGGAAACACGCATCAAGTCAGGTGGGACTTGACAAAAGTTAGATGTCAAACCTAGAGGTCTTGCCGCTCCTTCTCAATTTCTTGCACCGCGCAGCGATTCCTATTTTGGTTTGGCAACGAATCAAAAAGAAAAGCAAAGGGGAAACTATAGGATCTGAAATTGGACCAATTAGTTCTGAGAACACTCGGCCATGCTGGCTGCATCTAATCGGGGAAAGCAGATTTAACACTTCAGTGTTTTATGTTGCAGGGAAGGGGACGACCTGAGCGAGAACAAAGTGGTGCCTGCTGGGACCAATAACAGGGGAGGTTGAATATACCGAGGATAAATATGTTGGGCAGGTGAGGGTGAAAATTTAGTATTGGCGGATGAACAGTCTGAGCGGAAAGTAGATAAAAGGAGGAGATGATGAACATCATAATTCTCCTCGTTTTATTTACCCGTTCAGGCCGATTAAAATCAGTTCAGCCTCAGTCAGCCCCCACCACCATCCATTGCTTACAAGTTAAACAGCAAACAATGTAATGTGGGAGACAAAAAGAAGTGCAGGTTCTGAAATCACGGGTTGGGCACAAGGTGCTCTTGTAAGTCAACAGGTGAAGCTACTTCCACGGAAGAAGTAGAAAGGCTAAGTTTCGAATTTGTCCAACACAAAGTGCTGGAATAACACAGCGTGCCGACGATAGTGTAGAATTGTACCGCTCGAGGCAACGCTTATCCTTGTCCTCCGGAGATGCTGCGTGACCCTTTGCATTCGGCATTTTGCTTTCCAATGTAATGTTCCACGCCTCATACCAAGCCCCTCGTTAAGCTTGTCTCCTGCAATCTCTGTCTCGTCATCCTGCCCACAGACCCGAGATCCCAATTCTCCTTCAATGCTACATTCGTCAGAAACTCATCAAATTAATTATCACAACATCATGTGCTCTTTAAAATCGAGTTTGCGTTTGGAAGTTTCTTCCTGAGTCAACGCTGAAGTTTGGGCTGCAGCAGAGGCTTCCATCTGTCCTGGTTCTTCTTCTTCCAACAGTCTTGTTCTAACCGTTCCTTTTTTAACGGTTTTTAACGGGGGGGGGGGTGCGACTTAGCGACATTTACTATTAAAAATCGCGATCTGATGACGTCACCCACCCTTCGTTAAGAATTGCCGGTAAGTTGCAACGGGCCCGTCCCGTTCCTCTCTCCTTAAATCGAAATTTTCACTGAGCTAGTTGGCGTGCGACTTACTCAGTCCATAGCGCCACCGGAAGTTTGGAAGAATTTCGTAGCGTTGTTGGTGAAGTCTCAAGTAACGAATATGACGGTTGAACTCCAAGAGATGAAAGCTGAATTCGTATCGCTTAAAGGAATGAAGGGGGAAATACTAACTATTATTAAGGATCAGTTGGCTTCATCAAAGGCTGAAATATGTGAAATCATGAATGAACACATGGAGGGAGTAACCTCCAAGCTACAAAAGTTGGACTCCGATTTTTCCGGTAAGGTGAACCACATCACTGCGTCAATACAACAACATGATGAGGCTATATGTGAGTTGGAAGCCTTAGCCGAGACGAGTGCTGAAACAACAAAAGCAGTATTGACGGAGACTCAGCGTTTATCTGATTTATTAATGAAATTAACTGAAAAATGTACTGACCTAGAGGGTCATTCTAAACGACAAAATTTAAGAATTCTTGGAGTTAAAGAAGGTAAAGAGCAAGCTAAAAACCTTCGTGACTTTACTGCTGAGCTGTTACAAGAAGTTTTGAAAATGGATTCAAGGCCCTTGCTGGATCGAGCCCACAGAGCACTGAGAGCACGTCCAGGTGCTAACGCCCCTCCAAGGCATTTGATACTGAAGGTGCATCATCCTCACGTTTTAGAAGATATGCTGTCGAGAATTGCTAGCAACAGAACTTTATCATTTCAAGGCGATGAGATTCGCATCTTCAGAGATTACCCTGCTGAGGTGGTCAAGAAAAGAGCACTGTTCAATGAGTCAAGATCTATTCTTAGGAAGATCCCATCGCCCAGATTTGGTATGTTGTATCCAGCAAAACTCCGAGTTACCTACAATCAAACAGAATCCTTTTTTACTGACCACAATAAAGCACTGGAATTCGCTCGGGAGATCGAAAGGGTTGAATATGACTTCACGGCATTATTAATTGGCAGGCAACTGATTAGACTTTAAGATATTAAAACCTAAAGATTTAAGCTTAGTGTATATACTATACGAATATTAACCTTAACTAATTACTATTAATCAAAAAAACATATATATTATTATTAATCATTACTAATAAGAAGTACAAGTAATATTTGATTTATGTAACCTTTACTTCGAACAGTTAATTAATATACCTTAGACAGAAAAATCGATTTATCATAGACTAATTAGTTTCGGGCCTGCCCCGTTTAACTCTTTTTTATATTAAAAAAAACAACAACTTCGTTAAAAAACTGAGCTAGTATTATTTTTTTTTTACATCCCACGGAAGTCCTTAGATTTTTTGCCACCTTAGGGTGGCTATCACTAACTGCACTAATTGTAGTTGTAGTTTTAGTTGTTTCTTTTTTTTTCCTGCACTCTTTTAACCTTTAATATATTGATTTTTTTTTTAGATTCAATTTTTATTATTATGTCATTTTTCAGAATTTATATACCTGTGGGAGATATTTCCGGGAGACATTCTACGTAGTACAAAAGATCATCCACCCTTCATTCAAGAAAAATGTTGTAGTTCGGGTGCCAGGCCATTTGCTTTATTATAGACTATTTATCGGTTAAGATGCAAGATACTACTATGAAAACAGGGGGTAAAGGTATTATATTTTGTAGTTGGAATGTCAAGGGTATTAATGAACCAATTAAAAGAGGTAGAGTACTTTCACATTTAAAATCTATTGATGCTGATATAATGTTCCTTCAGGAAACTCATCTCAAAAATGTAGCACATAATAGATTGAAAGGCAAATGGATTGATAAATTATTTCACTCATCATTTCCCTTTAAATCAAGAGGTGTTGCCATTTTAATTCGTAAGGTTATACCATTTATACATACTTCCTCTATAGTTGACATTGAAGGTAGATATGTTATATTAGTGGGAGAACTATATTCTACAAAATTGATATTGGTGAATGTCTATGCACCAAATTTTGATAATCCGTTATTTAAAAAATATATATTTAATACCATTCCAGAATTTGGACAATATAACTTGATAATTGGAGGAGATTTAAATTGTACATTAGATCCTTATTTGGATAGATCGTCAACTCAAAGGAAAACAAAATCCAAGTCGTGTGAATTACTAAACTCTTATATAAATAGTGCAAATATAAAAGATGTTTGGAGAATTGAAAACCCTTCAGGCCGAGAGTATTCATTTCATTCACCAGTGCATAAAACTTACTCAAGAATTGACTATTTCTTGGTGGACTCCAAACTTATTCCTTATACGTATAACTCAAAATATCATAATATTATTATATCCGATCATGCCCCTTTAACATATAGGGTAAAACTCAAATGAGTAACGGGGAAACAGACCAATTGGAGATTTAATCCTCAAATTTTAAATGAAACAGCATGTTATGACTATCTTAAATCGCAAATTGAAACTTTTTTTTACGCAAATGACCTCCCTGAAACACCTGCGTCCCTGCTTTGGGAAACATTTAAAGCGTTTGTGAGAGGATGTATTATTGCCTTTCAAGCGTCTCAAAACAAGAAGAAGCGGGTTGAACAACATGAGCTAGAAAGTCAGATAAAACAGTTAGACATAACAAATGCCATCGCTCCCTCTATTGAAATACATAATAAAATCGCAGCTCTCAAATATAAGTTAAATTATATACTTTCAGCACATATTTTAAGGCTTTTTCAATATACTAAACAAAAACATTTTGAATTTGGAGATAAACCACAGAAATTGCTAGCACGTCAACTCCGTAAATTAGAAGATGATTCTACAATTCATAAAATTAGATCAGAAAACGGAGATTTGCTTAAACTACCCAAGGACATTAATCAGAGATTTTTGCAATTTTATCAGACATTATATTCATCAAAAATAACAGATAGCTCTGCGCAGATGCAAAACTTTTTGCAGGAATGTAACCTCCCTGGTTTGAATGTGAGTGACAGAAATTTACTGGGTGCAGAAATAACTATGAAAGACGTTGAAGAGACCATTAAATCCATGAAAAATGGGAAGACTCCTGGCCCTGACGGCTTAAATAATGAATTTTATAAAAAATTTAGTGATTTGATCTCTCCACGTTTGCAAACTGTATATAGTTACGCCTTTAAACAACAGAGATTACCACAAACTCTGACTGAATCAACAATAATACTTATTCCTAAAAAAGATAAGGATTCTGAAGACCCTGGTTCGTACAGAGCGATAGCTCTTTTAAATACTGATTAGAAGATATTAGCGAAAATCTTAGCTCATAGATTAAGTCTAGTTATAGATAAATTGATACACCCCGATCAATCAGGCTTTATAGCTAAACGATATTCATTTTTCAATTTGAGACGCTTGTTCAATATAATATATTCAAATAGACTATTAAAAGAAGATTTAGCAATCATTTCGCTAGATGCTGAAAAGGCATTTGATTAAGTGGAATGGCCCTATCTTTTCTCAGTGATGGAAAAATTTCAATTAGGTGAAAATTTTTGTTCATGGGTGAAACTTTTATATACATCCCCAACAGCTAGAATATTAACTAATCAAATGCTGTCATCCAAATTTCATTTATTTAGGGGTTGTAGACAAGGATGCCCACTATCTCCGTTTCTATTTGCCCTTGTTATAGAACCACTTGCTGAGAGTATTAGATCAAATTCAGATATTCACGGTTATAACACTAAACATACAACCAATAAAATTTCTTTATATGCGGATGATGTATTAATATACATTACAAATCCTGAAATTAGCATTCCGAATTTATTAAATCTCATAACACAATTTGGTTCATTTTCAGGTTATAGAATTAACTGGTACAAAAGTGAAATTATGCCAATAATGGAACACAATCCGGCCATACTTCAACAATTTCCTTTTAAAATTGCCTATGAAAAGTTTAAATATCTTGGAATTTACGTGACTATGAAATATACTTCTTTATTTAAATTAAATTTTCCTCCTTTACTTAATAAATTATACAGAAATATCCAATTTTGGAAAACACTTCCTATATCATTAGTTGGTCGTAGTAAGGCTATAAAGATGATCTTTCTTCCACAGCTACTATACTTATTTCAAGCAATTCCGATCTATCTTCCAAAAAAGTTTTTTTTTAAAGTCGATTCAATTATTACTAATTTTATTTGGGACTACAAGACTCATAGAATAAATAAAAGACATCTATGTAAGTCTAAAACTAATGGAGGAATTGCCTTACCTAACTTCTTATTTTATTACTGGGCGGTTAATATTAAAAATATAACCTGCTGTTTGGATGACACTGATCAACAACCGGATTGGTTAAAGATGGAGAAAGAGGATTGTTTACCATTTGACATTGGTGCGATCCTCTTAGCTCCAATATATTTAAATAAAAAAACATATGGAGGTAATCCGATTATACACAGTGTTATCCGTACCTGGAAACAATTAAAACTTACTTTAAAACTGAGTAAATTATCTGCTTTCCTCCCTATTGCGAATAACCCTTCTTTTAAACCGTCTGTTTTAGATAGAGGATTTGCTCAATGGAAAAGTTATGGAATTAAAAGGGTGGGAGACCTTTATCATAAGGGAACTTTTCATTCTTTTCAGGATTTACAGCAGAAGTACGGATTTCATGTTAATAATTATTTTAGATATTTACAACTTAGAGATTATGTAAAATTACACATGCAAGAATATAAGTTTAGAGGTCCAGAAACTCTTGATGTATGCCTGAATCGACATTATAATTCAAATATATTAATATCCTTTATTTATAATACTCTCTTAGATACTGACATTCCGTCATCAGAATCATATAGACGAGCCTGGGAGGACGAACTGAACCAACCTATAATGCAATATATATGGGATGAAAGTTTACAACATATACACCAATGTTCATTAAATACTAGACATTCCTTAATACAATTTAAAATAATACATAGATTACATTATTCGAAGACGAAATTAAATAGGATTTTTCCTAGTATCTCTCCTATTTGTGATAAATGTCAATTTCAAGAAGCTAATTTAACTCATATTTTCGTAACTTGCATAAAAATGCAACATTTCTGGTTGGATATTTTTTTAACAGTTTCTAAAGTTATCGATAACCAATTGGATATGAATCCAAAATTAATTATATTAGGATTATCAGAACATACTACAAACTTTACAACAAGTCAGGTACATTTTCTTGATTACAGTTTAATAACTGCGAAAAAATTAATACTTAAATTTTGGAAAAAACCAATAACCGCCACAATTAAAATGTGGACTACGGAAATGACAGAGACCCTGCATTTGGAAAAAATAAGATTTGCCTTAATTGACAAACCTGATTTATTTTTTAAAATATGGTCTCCATTTATTGAATTTTTAGAAAAGTAAATGGGTTTGACACAGGACTAAAATAAAAATTAAAAATTAAAAGTTGAAACTTGAGTATATGGTTGGATGTACAACTGTGGTTATTGTCTCCCGGATCTACCCCCTTTAATTTTTACAGTTATACCTTTAAAAAAAAAATTATTCTCTCTTCCCAATAGTTTATCGTTTTTTTTTCTTTCTTTCTTCTTTATTTTTTATTTTCTCTCTTTAAAAATTGAAGCTATGTAAGAACTTTGTAACAAATTTGTCTTTTATTTCTATCTGTACATATGCTTTTCAAAAATAAAATATGAAAAATAAAAAAAACTCGAGTTTGCGTTTTCATTGCTCCTTTAGAAACGCCGCATAAAATCCCCGTGATGTCCACGCTTTGGACATCTGTCCACATATCTCCTATTCTATTCCCTATCTACGCTATTATACCCGATGGCGCCCATGCACTGCGGATGAAGGTGCACTCTCCGTGTTGATCGCACATCAGATTACTGTAAAGTGCCGGAGAGGATGGAACAGGCTGTCAGAGTACTCACGGTTCGTCAGGAGGAAGCATTAAACAATCTCATCACAGCTTACCAGGGATACCAAACGCAGCCAGGATCGGATAGGTAATTTCATTGACGTACAGAATTGGGGCCCGTTCCATCTGATTGTCCCAGTGAAGTTCGGGAACACAATGGAGCGATACCGCAGTTCGGATGTTCTTTAATACTCCCACCAACTCCCCAGTGGGGACGGGAGAATGACGCAACCCCAATATTAGTCACACTCTCTTGAACAAACATGTTTCTTTCCGTCTGTGTTTGTGCGCGTGCGTGTGTTTTCGCGCGCGCGTGTATGTGTGTGTGTGAGAGTGAGCGAGTGTGCGTGTGTGTGCGTGTATGTGTGTGTGTGAGCGAATGTGCGTGTGTGTGTGTGAGCGAGTGTGCGTGTGTGTGTGTAGATTCGTGTATATGTATGATTGTGCGGTGTTGTGTGCGCGTGCGTGAGTCTCTGTGAGTGTGTGGGCATATGTTTGTGTGTGCGTGTCTGTAGATTCGTACATGTGTATGGTTGTGCGTTCATCAATTCCTGCATTGGTAAGTAATAGAAGTAAATTAGGCAATTCAGCACAAGGAGTCTATTCCGCCATTCAGTCACGACTCACCTCTCTTTTTGTCAGTATAAAAAATAAAGTGGATGAGCTTGAGGCTCAGTTAGTCATGGGCAAGTATGATGTTGTAGGGATCACTGAGACATGGCTACAAGAGGACCAGGGCTGGGAACTGAATATTCAGGGGTACACAACGTATAGAAAAGACAGACAGGTGGGCAGAGGTGGTGGGGTTGCTCTGCTGGTAAGGAATGATATTCATTCCCTTGCAAGGGGTGACATAGAATCAGGAGATGTTGAATCAGTATGGATAGAAATGAGGAATTGTAAGGGTAAAAAGACCCTAATGGGTGTTATCTATAGGCCCCCAAACAGTAGCCTCGACATAGGGTGCAAGTTGAATCAGGAGATAAAATTGGCGTGTCACAAATGTAATGCTACGGTGGTTATGGGAGATTTCAACATGCAGGTAGACTGGGAAAATCAGGTTGGAAATGGACCCCAGGAAAGAGAGTTTGTAGAGTGCCTTCGAGATGGATTCTTAGAACAGCTAGTACTGGAGCCTACCAGGGAGAAGGCAATTCTGGATTTAGTGTTGTGTAGTGATCCTGATCTGATAAGGGGACTAGAGGTAAAAGAGCCATTAGGAGGCAGTGATCACAACATGATAAGTTTTACTCTGCAAATGGAAAGGCAGAAGGGAAAATCGGAAGTGTCGGTATTACAGTATAGCAAAGGGGATTACAGAGGCATGAGGCAGGAGCTGGCCAAAATTGACTGGAAGGAGGCCCTAGCAGGGAAGACGGTAGAACAGCAATGGCAGGTATTCCTGGGAATAATGCAGAGGTTGCAGGATCAATTTATCCCAAAGAGGCGGAAAGACTCTAAGGGGAGTAAGAGACACCTGTGGCTGACAAGGGAAGTCAAGGACAGCATAAAAATTAAGGAGAGGAAGTATAACATAGCAAAGAAGAGTGGGAAGACAGAGGATTGGGACTCTTTTAAAGAGCAACAAAAGTTAACTAAAAAGGCAATACGGGGGTGAAAAGATGAGGTACGAGGGTAAACTAGCCAATAATATAAAGGAGGATAGCAAAAGTTTTTTTAGGTACGTGAAGAGGAAAAAAATAGTCAAGGCAAATGTGGGTCCCTTGAAGACAGAAGCAGGGGAATTTATTATGGGGAACAAAGAAATGACAGACGAGTTAAACCGTTACTTTGGATCTGTGTTTACTGAGGAGGATACACACAATCTCCCAAATGTTATAGGGGCCGGAGAACCTAGGGTGATGGAGGAACTGAAGGAAATCCACATTAGGCAGGAAATGGTTTTGGGTAGACTGACGGGACTGAAGGCTGATAAATCCCTAGGGCCTGATGGTCTGCATCCCAGGGTACTTAAGGAGGTGGCTCTAGAAATAATGGAAGCATTGGAGATCATTTTTCAATGTTCTATAGATTCAGGATCAGTTCCTGTGGATTGGAGGATAGCAAATGTTATCCCACTTTTTAAGAAAGGAGGTAGAGAGAAAACGGGTAATTATAGACCAGTTAGTCTGACATCAGTGGTGGGGAAGATGCTGGAGTCAATTATAAAAGACGAAATTGCTGAGCATTTGGATAGCAGTAACGGGATCATTCCGAGTCAGCATGGATTTACGAATGGGAAATCATGCTTGACAAATCTACTGGAATTTTTTGAGGATGTAACTAGGAAAATTGACAGGGGAGAGTCAGTGGATGTGGTGTACCTCGACTTTCAGAAAGCTTTCGACAAGGTCCCACATAGGAGATTAGTGGGCAAAATTAGGGCACATGGTATTGGAGGTAGGGTACTGACATGGATAGAAAATTGGTTGACAGACAGAAAGCAAAGAGTGGTGATAAATGGGTCCCTTTCGGAATGGCAGGTAGTGACCAGTGGGGTACCGCAAGGTTCGGTGCTGGGACCCCAGCTATTTACGATATACATTAATGACTTAGATGAAGGGATTAAAAGTACCATTAGCAAATTTGCAGATGATACTAAGCTGGGGGGTAGTGTGAATTGTGAGGAAGATGCAATATGGCTGCAGGGTGATTGGACAGGTTGTGTGAGTGGGCGGATACATGGCAGATGCAATTTAATGTAGATAAGTGTGAGGTTATTCACTTTGGAAGTAAGAATACAAAGGCAGATTATTATCTGAATGGTGTCAAGTTAGGAAGAGGGGATGTACAACGAGATCTGGGTGTCCTAGTGCATCAGTCACTGAAAGGAAGCATGCAGGTACAGCAGGCAGTGAAGAAAGCCAATGGAATGTTGGCCTTCGTAACAAGAGGAGTTGAGTATAGGAGCAAAGTGGTCCTTCTACAGTTATACCGGGCCCTGGTGAGACCGCACCTGGAGTACTGTGTGCAGTTTTCGTCTCCAAATTTGAGGAAGGATATTCTTGCTATTGAGGGCGTGCAGCGTAGGTTCACTAGGTTGATTCCCGGAATGGCGGGACTGTCGTATGTTGAAAGGCTGGAGCAATTAGGCTTGTATACACTGGAATTTAGAAGGATGAGGGCGGATCTTATTGAAACATATAAGATAATTAGGGGATTGGACACATTAGAGGCAGGAAACATGTTCCCAATGTTGGGGGAGTCCAGAACAAGGGGCCACAGTTTAAGAATAAGGGGTAGGCCATTTAGAACGGAGATGAGGAAGAACTTTTTCAGTCAGAGAGTGGTGAAGGTGTGGAATTCTCTGCCTCAGAAGGCAGTGGAGGCCAGTTCGTTGGATGCTTTCAAGAGAGAGCTGGATAGAGCTCTTAAGGATAGCGGAGTGAGGGGGTATGGGGAGAAGGCAGGAACGGGGTACTGATTGAGAGTGATCATCCATGATCGCATTGAATGGCGGTGCTGGCTCGAAGGGCTGAATGGCCTACTCCTGCACCTATTGTCTATTGTCTAACCTCATTATCCAGCTTTCTCCCCATAACGTTTCCACCCTTGTTAATCAAACATCTGTCATTCTCCGCCTTACAAATACCCGATCAATTGGCCTCCACAGCCGTCTGATGGAGTTATATTTTTAGGCCACCCAATTATATGCAGGCAGATCGTGAAAAGATGTAGAAAAAAAGTGTTATTGTAATTAGTGATTTGCACTTTTCCAATTTTCACTGGAACTCATTTGAAGAGTGAGTTTCGGATAGAACTGAAAAGGTTAGATGCCTCTGGGAAGTTTCTTGAAACAATGCGTGTAGTCAAACTCGGGATGGGGAAGCACTAAAACATATTGGGAATGCGTCCGATGAGGTGATCACATTTGAAACGTTTCGCATTTTGAGGACAATGATCATAATTCAATAAGTCCTAGAGATATTATACGCTTCGTCAATAAAAGGAAGCGTATGCAAAGTTAAGAAACTGGTATCAGGTGAATATAATGAAGGGGAAAGAAGCGGGAACAAACAACTGGGGGCGCTAAAAGAGGCCATGAAAGGTTCTTGGCAAATGGGAGTAAGGGGAAACCCACGGCATTTTATGCATATATTATAAGCAAAAAAATGGGAGCATTCATTGTTTATAATATAGGGTTGTAGGCTTTTCTCTTTACTATTTCTCACTGGAGCTCTTCTGTGTACAGGCCCTGATGTAAATGCTGTGTATTTCCATTGCTTTATATTTGCATCTGGTAAATACAGACCCGTGAGTTCAGGCACAGTCTGTGAGGCGGGGGCAAGATATTGTACTGTAGGAGAGCACCAGGCTTCAATTCGGGCTTAGCGTTGAGGTAGCTGTCTCTGAAGGCTGGAAGCGAGCAATGAAGTGGACAGAGCTTCACGCAGTCCACGCAGTCAGCTACACGCAGTAAGGGGAAATGTAGACACAAAGAACTGCAGACGCTGGAAATTTGAGCTAAACGCCAAATGTTTTATTAATACATCGGTTAGGAAGAATCTGCGAAGGATGTGGGTGGGCGAAGTTTCTCGTCCCTTTTCTGTCAGGTTCAGCATATTATCCGCCAATCCACCCAGTTCCTATTGAAGAATAACCTCGCAGGTCGGTAAAGTGAAATATTTTGTGGATCTTC
The DNA here is from genome assembly GCF_053455715.1 of Rhinoraja longicauda. NCBI lineage: Eukaryota > Metazoa > Chordata > Chondrichthyes > Rajiformes > Arhynchobatidae > Rhinoraja > Rhinoraja longicauda. Next base: position 41,148,924 of record NC_135971.1, on the reverse strand, counting down.
CGCTCTCCGATCCACCTGCCTTAAACTTCAATGATCCGCGAATAGGAACACCAAAACCGCTCTCAATGTCCACCACATGTTCGGCACATCTTGTCTCGCTGCGGGTGTAGTTCTGATGTCCCAACCTACCCATTGGGATGTCTGCAATTTGTTAAATCTTCACTTTCTCCCCAGATGTAACATCCTTGCACCCTGGTTGTCTTTCCCTTTGCACTACCTGTTGCATTTGTCTATGGTTTGGTTGTTCTCATGAATGGCATGACTTAACTGCAGAGCCCGCGAACGAAGTATCTGGTGACAATAATAAACCGACGCCGATGCCACTCTCTCTGCTAGGACTGTGTGCTGTACTGCAACATGACTATTGTTGTAGAGTAATCTCCGCAATGAAGGTCAATGCGCGTACAATAGGGAAACTCGTCAAAAATGCCCCTCTGAGTGGAAGTGTCAAAGACTAGAGGACACAGCTTCAATGTGTGCGAGTGGTAAATGGAGGCGTGCGGGGACAGTTACACAGCGCACGTTGAGTCGCTGGAACGATGTCAAAAGTGGTGGGTGATCCCAAGATGATAATGACATTTAAAAGGCTTCTGGAAAAGCACATGTATGTGCTGGGAATGGAGTAGAATGGATTGTTTATAGACAAAATAGATTGGTTGATCTTGACATGGTTGACAGCTATTTTCGTCCGAAAACCATGTGACTGTAGCGTAGTGCTCTATGTTCAATATATAGCAGTTTAAAAACACTGAAACCGAACCACTAACAGTTCTGACATTGCAGTCCATTTTCAATTGCCCACCCGCCGGTCATAAAAGCAATTGGCGTAGAATTGGCTACTCGGCCGTTCAAACCTATCCTGTCATTGAATTCGCTCATTCCTGATCTACACTGGCCATGTGTCTCATTATATACCAGTTCCCAATTGCTCTCAATGCCTTGATCGTTACCAGGCTTCATCTTAAATACCACTGACGGGCGATGCCCCCTCTTCCCGCACCTGTAACTGAACAGGATAAAGGGAGCACTGAGGGTTTCCCGTTTACGATACGATACGATACGAAGGAACTTTGTTCATCCCCGGAGGGAACTTGATTTGCCAACAGTTATAATACACAACAAGGTACACGAAAAACTTGAAATAAAAATTTAATTAAACATGAAGAGAAAAGAAAAAGACAAGCGACTTTTGGCTGGCTGCCGTGTTATAAACAATAGACAATAGACAATAGGTGCAAGAGTAGGTCATTCGGCCCTTCGAGCCAGCACCACCATTCAATGTGATCATTCTCAATCAGTATCCCGGTCTTGCCTTCTCCCCATACCCCCTGACTCCGCTATCCTTAACAGCTCTATATAGCTCTCTCTTGAATGCATTCAGAGAATTGGCCTCCACTGCCTTCTGAGGCGCAGAATTCCACAGATTTCTAACTCTATGACTGAAATTCTTTTTCCTCATCTCAGTTCGAAATGGCCTACACCTTATTCTTAAACTGTGGCCCTTGGTTCTGGACTCCCCCAACATTGGGAACATGTTTCCTGCCTCTAACGTTTCCAACCCCTTAATAATCTTATATATTTCGATAAGATCCCCTCTCATCCTTCTAAGTTCCAGTGTATACAAGCCTAATCGCTCCAGTCTTTCAACATATGACAGTCCCGCCATTTCGGGCATTAACCCAGTAAACCTACGCTGCAAGCCCTCAATACCAAGAATATCCTTCCTCAAATGTGGAGACCAAAACTGCACACAGTACTCCAGGTGCGGTCTCACTACGGCCCTGAACAACTGCAGAAGGACCTCTTTGCTCCTATGCTCAACTCCTCTCGTTATGAAGGCCAACCTTCCATTGGCTTTCTTCACTGCCTGCTGTACCTGCATGCTTCCTTTCAGTGACTGATGCACTAGGACACCCAGATCTCGTGTTAACAGCGCTTTCACCGGAACGACCGACCAAACAAACAAACAAACAAACAAACAAACAAACAAAAGCGGGCTTATCCCCTGGGAAGAGGATTCTAAAACTAGAGCCCCCCCCCCCTTCCCCACACAGGGTCCCCCTTTTTTCTCCCACCCTCCCTCACGGCGGTCCACCCAACGCCGGATCCTTCAATGTTCTTCACGGCGGTCCTCCCACGTCGACCCCTCCATTGTTCTTCACGGCGGCCCCACCACCGCGGTCCCCTCCCCCTCCCCCCTCGCTCCTCACGCTCATCGACGGCTGATCGCGGGTCGATCCCGAGGCCCCACCGTCGCCGAGGTTGCCGCTGCCGCTGAGGCTCCCGTTGCCGCCGAGGCTCACGCTGCCGCACATGCCCCAACGCCGCCTAGTTCTCGTCTCACGGATAGAGGGCGCCTTGAATGGAGACACAAGTTACTGCAGATGCCGGAACGTTGAACAAAACACAAACTGATGGCGGAACTCAACGGGGCAGGCCGCATCTGTGAAGTGAATGGTCAGGTGACGATTCGGGTCGGCGCCCTTCTCCAGACAGCGTATTACACGGGTCTGTGGACGCAGGCACCCCCCTATTTAGTCCGTTAAGTTGGCAAACAGATCTTTTTTTAAATAATGTTTTTATTAACCGCTCTTCCTGTTGGCATTCGTTGCTCCGTATGATCCCGCCATCATAGCTGGTACCGGAAATTTAATTTCGCTTACTTCTGATGGAGGGGTATTATCCCGTCCTCCTCGGATCGTTCACCTTGTTGTGTTGAAGAGACTTGCGTCCCCCCATGATTCCGAGAGCGATGCCGTCGGAAGAACTAGCTTCTGTTAGGGCCACCCATGGCGGTAAGGTCGAGGATGAGGGTCCAGACAAAGAACGATCCAATCTACCAGACCTCAACGGCGGACCAGGCAGACGAAGTTATCTTGAACTCAACGACTGTGAAGTCGGATGAAGGCTGCAACAGATCTATCAGCTCCAATCGTCTTGGTTCCCTTGCCATTGTAATTAGTGGATTGCTTTGTGAAGGACCGTGTGCTTCTTGGAGTGCAACATCATGTACACGTTAAACAAACACAGGCACAGGCATCTTCGTTCTGTGAGCAGCACGAAACTTCACTGAAGACTTTCGGCGATCGGGGAAAGGCGACAGGAGCAGGCTACGTGATCGCTGAAAGTTCCCAGTCAACAACGGGAAGCGGTGAATACTTGACTCAATCGCTCAACTTTGGACAGAAGCAGAAAAGTTGTTCGCCAGCAGCATTCATGTCTGAGCAGCCCTAATTAGGATCCACTCTGCTCACCCTGAACTGGGAAGGGGTTGGAAAAGGTGCCCTAAAATACTTTGCTTCGCCTCGTCCTGTCTGAAAACCCACGTCCAGAGGGATCATCATCATGTGGTCCAAAACCACCAAGAAGCGAAACTATGAAACATGGAACCTGGAACATACAAACTCTGATGGACAACCAAAACTCAGACTGTCCAGAGAGAAGAACCACCTTTGTTGCTTGGGAACTCCACAAATTCAGCTTTGACATCGCTACTCTGAGTGAACCCACAGAGCTGGAGAATGACAACTAAAGGAAGAACAAGGTAAAAACACGTTTTTTTCTGGAAAGGTCTTGATCCTGAACAACAGAGGATTCACGGAGTGCGTTTTGCCATCGGAAACAGCCAACTTCAGAAGCTGACAGAGCAACCACTGGGGATCAATGAACGTCTTATGACTCTGCGACTCTAGCTCGTCAAGAACTAATACACCACCATGATCAGCGCCTATTCTCCAACTCTGGACACTGAAGACGAAGTAAAGGAGAACCTTTCTGCCCAACTTGACGATGCCCTTTCCTCTGTTCCCAACGACGACAAGACCATTCTCTTAGGAGACTTCAATGCCAGAGTCGGGAAAGATCATAGGCTCTGGACGGGAACAATGGGCAAGGAAGGAGTTCGCAAGGTCAAGGCCAATGGAACATTCCTCGTCACCAAATGTGCCAAAAACATCCTGTTGCTTACAAACACCTTATTTCGCCAGAAAAACAGGCACAGAGTTTCCTGGCAGCATCCACGTTCTAAACACTGGCACCTCATCGACTACATCATCCTACGATCCCCTGACCGACAAGGTGTACTGAATATTCTCATCTGGTCCAACGTGAGAATTAAGATTCGACCCAAAAGGAAATATCAAAACCAGAACACTATTAAGAAATTCAATTTTGGCGTCCTTCAAGACATCACCCATGTACAGAAGTTTCAACAAAAACTTCAAGAACAACTGCCCCAACAAATCCCACCATCCATCGGAGAACACTGGAGTCTATGGTAGAACGCTATCATCGCCTCCTGCAAGGAAACAATTGCGTTCAAGTTAAAAAAACATCGGGATTGGTTCGACGATAATGACAAACAACTCCAACAACAAAAGAGAAAAATATTCATCACCTTACAAAATGACCAACAGTCGGCTACGAAAAGGAAGTGCTATCAGGAATGCAAGTCTGCAGTCCAGAAGAGGCGCGAACCCTGAAAAAACAGTGGTGCAGGACGAAAGCTCTGGAAATCCAACAACAAGCAGACTCCAACGACACTCGAGGCTTTTTCAACGCAACTAAAGCTATTTTGGCCTATGTATTCACGGTCAAGCCCTAAAAGCAAAGATGGCTCCACCATCCTGAAGGGCAATGGAGACATCCATTCTAGATGGAGGGAACACATTGAAGATCCTCTAAATCAAACCGTCTCATATGACAGGAATGTGATTAATAACATTCCAAAGCCCACTGACGAATCCCTAAGCAGAATACCATCACTTGAAGAAATGAAAGAAGCCATCAAAACCTTGAAAAACTACAAGGCTGCTGGACTCGACGGAATACCAGCAGAGGTCTACAAAATTGGATGTAAGCTGCAGCATTACCAACTGCATCAACCATCTACAAAAGGAAGGGCGATCTGTCTGACTGCGGAAACTATCGTGGATTTTCCCTGTTAGCAACCGCAGGCAAGGTTCTCGCCCGTAACATGAACAACCGAATCAAGCCCTTAGCTGAGATGATCCTTCCGAAGACACAAGCCGGTTTTAGATCATCACGTGGAACAGCGGACATGATCTTCAGAATTCTTCAACGACAAGAAAATGTCAACATTTTGTACATGGCATTCATCGACCTCGCTACGGCCTTCGCCTTGGTATCAAGGAAACACCTATTGGACGTGCTATCCACTTATGGATGTCCTGAACAGTACATTTGAATCCAGAGCCTCCTCCAGGATGACATGCTTGCCACAGTTATGGCCAGCAACAGCAAGCGTGAGCCATTTCAAGTCAGATCAGGAGTGAAACAGAAATGCGTGATTGCCCCAACACTGTTCACCATCTTCATTGCGACAACTATCCACATCATCAAGGGCGACCTACCCCCAGGAATCGGAATCATCTACAGTACAGATGGCAGACTTTTCAATCTTGCTCGTCTCAAGTCCAAGACTAAGACATCTACGAGCTCTCTCGTCGAGTTCCAATACGCAAACGACAACTGTGTTGCAGCTCTCTCGGAAAATCATCTGCAACAGATCCTGACTGCCCTCAACAGTACATACACGAAACGTGCACTTACCGTCAACTCCAGGAAGACTCAGGTTATCGACCAATCGTCACAAACTGAGACAAATTGGAAAGAACCGTCAATTCAACTTTGTGAAACAACCCTGGAAAACTTTCTGTACCTTGGAAGTCACCTCCTCCAATGTCGAACTTGATAATGAGATCCTGCATCGTCTTTAGTGTGTTGGAACAGCTTTTGGACGTCTTCCAACGAAAGTCTTTCAAAATCGTGACAGACACCAAAATGTTTGTGCACAAAGCAGTGGTGATTCCACCGCTCCTGTATGCATCAGAAACCTGGACAACATACCACCGCCTTCTGAAACCATTTTAAAAGTTCCACGAATGATGTCTTCGAAGCAGCTTAAATACCAGCTGGGAAGACAGAAGAACCAACGTCAGCGTGCTGAATGAAGCAAAAACGTCAAGCATTGACGCCTTCGTCCTCAAGAACCACCTAAGACGGTTGGAAGTCGAGCGTCTACCAAAGCAAACATTCCACTCCCAGCTTAAAGAAGGCAAACTTAAAAGAGGCAGACAAAAGAAGAGATTCAAAGACGCCTTAAAAGACACCAGGAAGAAATGTGAAATCGACATCGACAATTGGGAAACAAATGCCAAAGACAAGAAACTCTGGTGAACCATCATCCAAAAAGGAATAGCGACAACCAATGCCCGATCTGACATCTGGAATTTCCTGTCCTGAATGCCAAAGAACTTACAAAGCCAGGATTGGACTCAGAAGCCTCCTGAGAGTTCATTAAAACAACGGAACGTCCACCATCCTCGACCCTGAGGGATAGCCACGACCACGACGATTAACCCGTAAGACCAATTGTTTTCCAATCATGTCTTCAACAATCCTCTTAGTATTTCCAATCGTTCTTGCCTTTTTATTCATAATTTGCGCGTTTGAACTCAATCTATGGCACAGGGGTACAACTGATAGAGTAGCTTCCTCGTAACACCGGAGATCCGGGTTCGATCACAACCGCGGATGGTGTCTGTGTGCAGTTTGAATGTTCTCGGTGTGATCGCGTGGGTTTCCTCTGCTTTCAGGGTTTCTCCCATATCCCGAAGACTTGAGGCCTTGGAGGTTAATTGGCTTTTGTAGCTCGTGTGTATGGAATGCATGCGGAAGTAGGATAACATAGCGCTAGTGTAAACGGATCGGCATGGACTCGGTGGGCCATGAGCCCATTTTCATTCTGTGTCCTTCAATAAATCAATCAATCTGTTACAGTTTATGTGAAGGAGAGAACAGCAGATGCTGGTTTACACCGAAGATAGACGCAAAATACTGGACTGACTCAGCGGGACAGGCAGCATCTCTGAGTAGAAGGAATGGGTGACGAAGGTATGAAGAAGAGCCTCGACCCATTCCTTCTATCCAGAGATGCTGCCATGTAATATTATAACGATGTAACATTTCCGGCGCTGTTGTTATCTTTCCCTATTGTATTTGTTGATGGTTTGATTGTACTCATGATGGTATGACATAACCGGATGCCTCACAAACATTTATCCCGTGGCGATAATAAACCACTGCAAAGCCCAATTTCTCGGCTCCAACTGTGCGCCACATTGAAACATAACCATTGTCATCGAACAATATCATCAAATTTTCAATCCTCAATTCTCAATATGCAAATGAAAATCAATGCACATTGCAGTAAGGTAGACAGATGTCGACATTGTTGGGAAATTGGAAAAGATAGTGACTGATGTGTTCGTGGTTGAATCTGTCGGGACCAGCGACCACTGTTCTATGAGCTTTAAGATAACTATGGGTAACGACATGGCAGGCCCGCGATTTAAAATTCTGAATTGGGGCAAGCTCAACTTTGATGGTACTCGCAGACAGAAACTCACACAAGTTGATCCGATTAGGTTTTTACTAGTAAAGGAACGTCCAAATCGCGGGGTGCTTTAAAGGTGTGATGACTGGAGTTCAGGGCATGCATGTGCCTGTTAGACTGAAGGGATAGACAGATGAGCAAAAGCATGAGTGATGAGAGAAATTGAGACTCTGGTCAGGAAATAGAAGGAGGCACAGGACGGATATAAGCAGCTGGCATCATATAGATTCCTGAGGAATTTGGGGAACTGACGAACAGACTTAATAAAAAAAGGAAAAGGGCAAAAAGGGGGCAGGGGGTAACGTTAGCAGATAGTATCAGGCAACATCAAAAGAAAATGTGTGTACATTAAGGTAAAGTTGGTAACTAGAGAGAAAATGGGGGGGGGGGGGCAAAAAAACAAACCAGAGGTGGCAATGTCCCCATTGAGTATTCACCCTCTGTTTTTACCGTGGAGAAAGACACAACAACTGTAAATCTTGGGGACAATCAATGGCAGTGTCCTGAAGGCAGTCGATATTACAGTCGATATTACAGTCGAGGAATTGCTAAGGCGTCTGAAGGTAGACATATCTCCTTGATTTGGTCATATATATCTGTGGGCGCTGTCGGAAGCCAGAGATGAAATTACAGGCACCGTGTCTTAGTTACCTACGTCATAATTAAAGACGGACGAGTTGCCGGAAGACAGGTGGTTAATGTTTGTATCACAATTTAAGAAAGGCTGAAAGGAAAACCATGGGGACTATAGTCCAGTTAGCCTAACATCTGTGGTAGGCACGTAACTGGAGAGCATTCTGAGGGATAAGATCTGTATGCATTCAGATAGACAGGAGTGAGTCCTGTTGACTTTTGTGAAGATATAACCCAAAAACGTGACGAGGACGGAGTTGCAGACATTATATTTCTTGATTTCATCAAGGCTTTTGATGAAGTTCCGTGTCGTAGTCTACTTTGAAGCGTTAGATCGCATGGACTCAAAGGAAATCCAGCCGACTGGATGGAATATTGGCCTCATGGAAAAGGAGACAGTGGGTGTTGCTGGAAAGTTGGTTAGCGGACTAGAGGCCTGTGACAGTGGTGTGTCTCTGGGGTCGGTGCTGGGCCCAAACCCCTTTGTTGTTTGTATTAAAGATTTGGATGAAAATGTACAAGGTAGGATTAATAAATGTGCGAATCCATACAAGTGGATTGTAATGTAGATAGCGAAGATGGTTATGAAAGATAACAGCAGGATCTTGCGCAGTTGGGCAAGTGAGCTGAGGAATAGTTAGTGGTGTTTAATGCATATATGAGTGAGGTGTTGCATTTTGAGAAGTGAAGCCCGGGCAGGGACTTTGCAATAAATGATATGGCTCTCGGGAGTATTGTGGAGAAGAGCTATCTGGGAGTGCAGGTACTAGTTCCCAGAAAATGGCGCCACAGGTAGATAGTGGTCATCATCAATCAGGGCATTGAGCATAGAAGCTATGATGGTATTTTACAGTTCTATAAGGTTGATGAGATCACGTTTGGAGTATCTGGCTCAGTTTTGGTCACCCTGCTATAGGAAAGATGGCGTTAAGAAAGAAAGAATCCAGATTTACGGGGATGTTAGCAAAACTTAATGCCTCAGCTATAGGGAGAGGTTGGGCAGGTCCGGCCTGTATTCCTTGGTGCACAGGAGGATGAAGGATATTCTCACAGTGGTGTATAAGAGCGGGAGTGGAATTAATAGGGTAGATACACAGAATATTTAACCCAAACCAGGGGAATCAAGAACCAGACCATTTTGCCGTTAAGTGAGTGGGTAAATATTTGATATGAATCTAAGGGTGAAACTTTTCACACAGAGGGTGGTGGGTATATTGAATGAGTTGCCAGAGGAGGTAGTTGAGGCAGATATTATAACATAATTTCAAAGACGTTTCGGCAAGTGCATGTACAGGAACGATTCAGAGGGATATGGGCGCAACGCGGGCAGGGGCGACTATTGTGGATGGGGCACTGTGGTCAGCATGGGTAGGTTAGGCCAAAGAGTCAATTTCCGTGCAATGGGACTATCTGACTTGTTTACGTCTGCCTCTGTCTAGTGATGGAGGAGATTCTGGACAAAAAGGTAAATTTGGGAATTGAAAAGGGAGTTAGCAACCGGAATGTCCATTGGACGTTGGCGGACCGAGCGCGGGTGTTCAGCAAAGCAGTCGCCGGTGCTTGGTCTCGCCAATATACAGGCGGCCACATCGGGAACTCCGGGTGCAGGAGATGATGTTAGAGGTACATGTGAACCTCTGTCCCACCTGGAAGGACTGCTGGCGTCACTGAATGGAGGTAAAGGGAGAGGCATTACACCTCTTGCATTTTCTGGGGAAAGCACATGGTGAGGTGTGTAGTTTGACTGAGAAGGGTCGAATCCGGAGATTGGAGAAAGAGCATCTCATATTTCATTTGGGTAGCTAACAAGCCAACGGTATGAACATTAAATTCTCCAATTTTGGGTACTATCCTACAAACACCCCCCTTCCATCTTGTCTTTCGCCCCCAAGACCCCCGCCCCTCCCACTTCTTACCCCACCCACTCCCTCGCCAAGTCGCCTCCCCTGAATCCTGGATGACGTTGCGTCGGTTCTCCGGTCCCGCTCCATCTGCACCCCCCCCCCCCCCCCCCCCCCACGCCATGGCTACACAATTGGCGACTTTTTTATGTTTAGGTTAGTCCGGGCTGAATAATCAATCTGAAGCATATCAGTAAAGCCGATATCAGTAAGCAAAGCTTACTGTTTATTTCAGATTTACCTCATTTTTGTTTTAATTTTAGTTCAGAGATACAGCAATTGTTCTGTGCCTTGTATCCATTAGTGCCATTATTGATGATAGAAATCAATGAACAATCACACAAACACGTCGGGCCCGCCACCAAGGCAAATCGAGGGCCGAAGATGTCCTGGTTGGGTTGCTCCTGGGCCTGGCCAAGCTGGCCATCCGCGACTCACGGCGCCAGGCGGAAGAGGGCTCTGCCCGAGCCGGCTGCCTACCCCTTTTCCGGGGTTACATCCGCGCCCGGGTGGTGTTGGAGAGGGACTACGCGCTGTCCACGGGCACCCTGGAGGATTTGTGGGACCGCTGGGCACCGCGGGGGATTGGATGTATCCTGGATGGGGATTGTAATATAATTGTATAATAGTTTCAATTGGTATATTTGTTTGAATAGTATTCTGGTGGTGGTTTCTGTTTTGGTTTTATTATATTGTATATATTATTTTAATATTTGAATAAATATTTTTGATTAAAAAAACAAGGAAAATCGACGGACAAATGCTCAGACATTCTCGGAAAACAGAAATGCGCAACCAACTTCTGAGTATTTCCAACCATTCGTGCTGCTTTTTTTTTCAAATTTGCAACAGGTTTGTGGTTTTCAGCGCAATATGTTACCGTTTAATTGAAGCAGTTAATCGGTCACAAAATAAGAGGTCAAAGGAGAAATGTTTCATGAAATTGCTGACGGGAGGATATGTTCTAATTCGAACTTTGAGGTGATATCAAGAGGGGATGTGACATTTATAGCCGCACACCTATTTCAAGGACTTCATGCTCCTTTTCCCTGGGTTCAACATTAAGCATTCATATTAGACATCAACAGAAACGACCTGAGCAAACCATTGTGAAATATCTAATTCCCGCTTTCTTGGGTATAAATGCGATAAAGCGCGGATTATATTTCGGGTTTTCCCCGCGTTAAATATCCTCCGACATCCAGCACATCGGCCGCCCAGTGAACGAAGTGAATCCCGCCACATGAAACGTCGTGGATCAAGATACAGCTCAATAATAAGCCCGTGTCCTCCTACAATTTTTGCAATGAGTATTGCTCCTCCAATAAGGAGTTAAAATTCATAAGTTCACAGGTTATAGGAGTAGAATTGGGCCATTCGGACCATCGAGTCTATTCCGCCATGGAATCATGGCTGATCTTGCCTCCTGATGCCGTTTTTCTGCTTTCTCCCCATAACCTCTGACACTCCTTCTAATCAAGTGTTTGTCTATCTCTACCTTAAAAATATCTATTGACTTGGCCTCCACAGCTGTCTGTGTGGAATTGCGTGGAAATGTTTGTTCAAATGTCCATGACTAATGCCATTGTTCCATCACTCCGTGAATACGCTGGAGGATAGGCGCGAGTATTAATGAGCATTGGAGTCGTGCTCCTTGCTCCATCGTGTTCGCACAGTGAGCTGCAGAGATCATCCAGAATGAGGCGGGCTCCGATTCTATACGTGAAGGACATCGCCTATCCAATTATGGCGGCATTTGGAATCCCTGGTAAGTCCGGGCACATCGTTCAACGTGTTTCTGCGGTACCTCAACGTTCGGTGTTGCGATGTAGAAACAAAGAACTCCAGACGTCGGTTTACAATAAAAAGGCATATTGTGCGGGAGTAACGCAGCTGGTCAGGAGCTGCTCCGGGACACATGGATCTCCACAGATGCTGTTGACCCGCTGAGTTACTCTAGCACTTTATTTTTTTTTGTAATCCAGCATCTCCAGTATCTTGTTTCCACATTTCACTGCTCCACTGTGAAGTTTCTTCAAGCGATGCGACATTGAAGAAGTTATCCTGCTATCTCTGACGGCAGTTCAGTGAGACTCTCTCACTGCTCCCCGTCTGTGATTGCTGCTGCTGCTTTCCCGCTCATGTACAGTAAGCGCCCCAATTTGAACCGTCACCTTTCCATGTTCTCCCGAGATGCTGCCTGGCCCGCCGTGTTACTCCAGCACTTTGTGGTTCTGTGATTTTGTGACTTTGTGATCAGTATTCCGATATCATCTTTGTCAGCTCCTTCCGCTCTCTGTTGCCACTTGCATTCGCAGTCTCGCTGCCTCCTTAGCTCTGTGTCTTTTCGCCTTCGCTTTGCCTTCCTTATAGGAACCTCCACGTTCTCAACTCCGCTTGTAGGGAAAATTAGGATTAAGTCTCTTAGTCTCATTCATTCTGTGCAAAATGTCCTCGCCCGTATCCCGCGAATTTCTCCTGCTTCGGCAAAGAAATTTTGACTGAAGCTCCTGACCCCTCGAGTTCAGCGGCTCTGGTGCGGGAGTTTAATCCGATTGATCCCTGTGCCTAATACAACCCCGTCCTGGCAATGTAAAGACCTTACGCTTGATTCCGAGAGATATTTGGTAATAAGCGCAGACAGCATACCCAATACCCACGCAAGTGTGTTAATGGCAGCATCCACACTGCGAGAACAGGAAGGTCTATTCCATGGAGTAACTTCTGAACTCCCAAGGTCATGACTCTTTACGAACCACTGACTCCCAGGAACCGAAGGGCAGAAGTCTAAATGCCCAATGTAATAGAATACAGAACATACATCAAAGAACATACAACAAACAGTACATCAGAGGAACAGGACCTTCGGCCTACAATGTCCATGCCGACGTGATGCAAAGTTAAACTAATCTCATACACCAGATCCATATCCCCATACTCCCTCCCCATACTCCCCAAAACTTCCCCAAATTGACTTTCTAATCTGCTCCACCGCCATTCCTGGCAGCGCATTCAAGGCACCCGCCACCCTCAATGCTCATAACGTGTTAGAGAGTGGTAAAGTTTAATCCATATTTACATGGGAAGTTTTCATTCGCACGGAGATTAATGGGTGCCTGGAACACGCTGCCAGGGTAGATGGTGGAGGCCGATGCCATAGTGGTCTTTAGGAGGCTTCTAGATAGATTATATATACTGTATATGTGAAGAGAATGGAGAGGCTTGTGTCATGTGCAGGCAGAAGAAGTTAGCTTAACTTAGCATCATGTTCGCCGCGGATACAGTGTGTTGTGAAAGGCGTGTACCTATGCTGTGATGTTCAATGTTTCATGCAGCTGTCTGCATTGTTTCCTCTCCAACTAAGCCTATTTCCCCTCTGTTACACCTGGCGGTACATTAATTAGTTAATTCCCTCCACTTTGTTCTTCCCCCAGCGAACGTGCTGACGGCTGCGATCCTGTGCCGGGGTAAGTGCGGTCTCACCAAAGGAATCACCCGTTACATGGTGGCGATGGCAATGTGCGACCTGCTGGTGGTCATCCTCCACGTACTGCTCAGGGAAATCTACCTTTACCACAACCCTTATTCCTTCCTCTCCCTCAGCACAGTGTGCTCTTCATACGTACACTTGCGGATCGCCACCCTGGACTTCTCCGCCTGGCTAACCGTGTCCTTCACTTTTGACCGTTTTGTCAGCATTTGCTGCCCGAAGCTGAGACTCACATATTGCACGGGTAAGACGGCCGCCGTGGTCATTGTGTCCTTGTGCGCGCTGAGCTGTTTAAAGTACATCCCCTTTCACTTCATGTACGAGCCACATTTCACCATGGACAATGTGAACTGGGGTTGCCGGCCCAAAGCCGTGTACTTCACTTCCATCGGCTGGGAAGCTTTCACCTGGCTATGTAGCGTCTCCCTCTCCTTACTCCCCTTTGGTCTTATCATACTTCTGAACGGGCTGACGGTCAGGAACATCGTAGCGGCCAGCAGAGTCCGCCGGCGCCTGAAGTCAGTGGAGGCCAAGGACAGCGAGACGGATAATCGGCGCAATGCCATCGTTTTACTCTTCACCGTGTCCGGCACCTCCATATTACTCCGGGTGACGGCTACGGTGACTTTGATCTGCACTCGGGTCACCGTCAATTTCGTTGGCGCGGATCTCACGAGCCCCTCGCACATCGCCAACGAAGTAGGAATCTTACTTTTTCGGGTCAGCTGCTGCGTGAACACTTGTATCTATGCAATGACCCAACGCAAGTTTAGAGAGCAGCTGAAGAACGGGATCAAGATTCTAACCCGTGTCATTATTAACCCCATGAAACAGGCGAAGCAGTGAGCCGTGAGTTGGAATTTAATGTTGACGCCTCTGATTTCTCTATTTCGCTCACCGAACTTCACCATTCAGTGAAAGCCCCGGATCCGACACATTACGTTTCAATTCCCTCTACAGATGTTGCCCGCCTCGTTCAGTTCGTCCAGCATGTCATGTTTTGCTCAAGACTCAATCGCTCCTTGTATATCGATTATATACCCCATTTCCGTTTGGAGCGGTTTAGTTGAACAGGAGACTGCATAACTTATACCCGGGAATATGGATAAAACATGTGCCACCGCATCACGGTTAACCACTTGGTCTTCTGTAGAACATAAACGAAGTGCTGGGGGAACTCAGCGGACCGAACAGCATGTCCCAATTATCAGAGACCATAGACAGGGTTGGCTGGATAGAGAATGGACACAAAATGCTCGAGTAACGCAGCGGGACAGGCAGCATCTCTGGAAAGAAGGAATGGGTGACGTTTCGCGTCGAGACCCTTCTTCAGATTGTACTCCAGGATATTGATTTAAACCAGCGTCTGCAGTTCAATCCTGCACATTATGTCAACGCATTCCTTTTCCAGAAATGCTGCCTGTCTCGGTGAATTACTGGAGCATTTTGTGTCTATCTTCCATTTAAACCAGCATCCGCAGTTTGTTCCTGCACAAGGACTAGAGGATATCGCTTTAAAGTGAGGGGGGACATTTTAAAGCAGATCTGCGGAGCAGGTTTTTAACACAGATGGTGGTGGTTGGCTGGAACGCGCTGGCAGGGGTAGTGATGGAGGCATAAATGAAACGACCATTTAGAAGCGAAGGGATGTGGACCATGTGCAGACAGAGTAGATTGTCTTGGCATCATGCTCGGCGCGGATATTGTGGACAGAACGGCCTGTCGCTGCACTGTAGCTCTTCTATGTTTTATCCCTCGGTCATAAAAGCAAACGATCCGTGCTTTTTTTTCAGCCCGACACACTTTGGCGGTCAGCCAAATTGAATCCCACGGCTCCTCTGGACACCCGACCGTTTTCCCGCCGCACATGGCCGCGTTTCTTTATCTGTTCCGACTACATGCGTATCCAAATAGATGTGGTGGCCAAAGCAGAATTAAGTCAATGCAGTTCACCATAAAGGTTGAGCAAAACACAAAGTATTGGAGTAACTCAGCGGGCCAAGCAGAATCTGTGGAGCGAAATGATCCGGGAATTAAAGTTGTACTTGAAAACCAACTGAAAAATACCGAATCGAAACCCCTTCTATCCATTTTAGAATTGTATTCCGTATTCGATTGCTGCTTGGTGGTAAAAACACAATGACATCAATGGTAAAGTTAAAGAGAAACATGACTTCCTGCCGTTGAAGAGACTTCCTACAGCTGATCAGGACGGGGTGGGCGGGGGTGAACCATTGGTTCAAGCGTGGAACAGCGGGCGGGATGTTATCACCCTCTTGATTTCGCCAAACGCAAAGTGCTGTACTAACTAACGGGTCAGGGAGCATCTGCAGGGGCAATCAATAGGCGACATTTCCGTTTCAGATCCATCTTCCGTCTCTTTATTCGACCAGCTCGTCCAAAGGAAAAATACAATAAAACGAATTTACATTTCAATTAAATGGTATTTTCTTTAGCCTGAAAAGGATTAATTTGATTTGTTTTCTTGTTGTTCAAAGCGCCTGCTTGGTCAAACATGGGAGAATGGTTCAAAGGAAGGGGGGGGGGGGGGGGGAGAGGGAGATATGATGATTGTGGAGGCTTGTGTTTTGTGACTGGAAGTCTGTGACGTGCGGGTTACAGCAGGGATCGGCGCTGAGACTGTTGTTTGCGATTTCCATTGATAAACTAAATACGAATGTAGGAGGCATGATTAGCTAAGTCGCGATGGCAAGGACACTGAGACGGAGAATCGGCGTAATTCTGTTGCCTTACACTTCACGGTGACGGGAACCTCCATATTACTGTGTTGGTGCGGTTGGGAATGCTTCCAAGACTGCGCCCAACACAGGCGACTATTTGCGTGCCAGCCACAGAAGCAGATATACAAACACACATTACAATCGCTCCACACTCTTAAATCGATGTAAATGAATTGATTGCAATCATGTCTTGTCTTTCTGCTGACAGGTTAGCATGCAAACAAAAAGCTTTTCACTGTACCTGCTGTATATATATGCTGTATATGACAATAAATTAAACTGAAACTGACTTTTGCAAGTCAAGTCAACTTTTGCTTTTAATACGTTCAAGTATACCACATACACCACAACTAGAGAGCAGTGCTGAACTACGATCTACCTCTTTGGTGACCCTCGGTCTATGCTTGGTCGGACATTGCTGGCTTTACCTTGCACCAAATGTTATTCCCTTATCGTGTTTCTAAACTCTGTAAATGGCTCGATTGTTATCATGTGTTGTCTTTCTGCTAACTTGCGAACATGTATTGTATTTCTACATGCAACAAAAGCTTTTCACTGTTCACTGACAAGAAACTAAACTGAAGTGCGGTGAGGCACAGGTACAATGGAAAATATTGCTTCTGAAGGGTCTCGAACCGAAACGTCACCCATTCTTTCTATCGAGAGTTGCTGCCTGTCCCAAAGAGTTACTCTAACATTTTGTGCCTACAATGGAACGTCCATTCATCTTCCTCAGCGTCGGGTCAGGGTGAGGGGAATTGGGTACCAAGGGACCTGTATTCCAGAAAATAATCCAAACACGGTATGAGAGACCATCACCACTGACCACCGTATCCTGCCAAGCTCTCAATGAACCAACCACCTTGCACAGCCATGGTCTAGGTGACGTGGAATAACTCATATTTTATGATATTTTTATGTGATGTATTCTTGCTTTGAATATGCCAGCAAAACTGCAGCAAGCAGGTATTTCACTTGTTCCTTTACTGTTGCAAATGACAATTAAACACTCTTGAATCTTACCCAATGTCCTGACCATCGGTCATCATTATTAACCATATTGTTATTCACTTTGTGCAAACTGACAGCAACAATGACTTTATCAGCTGCAAGGGTAAACTTCTTACGGATTGAAGAGAGCTATTTAAAAATTATATAAAAAGTTTAAATCTAAGTGCAAACTCTGATCAAATCTCAGGCGCGACCCAAATTCTTACACACAGATGCTGATTGGCTGGGTAAATGTAAAAATTGTCCTTAGTGGGTGTAGGATAGTGTTAATGTACGGGGATCGCTGGGGGGCACGGACTTGGAGGGCCGAAAAGGCCTGTTTCCGGCTGTATATATATATGATAAGGAACCCAGTCAGGACAGAGAACGATACCCTAAATAATTAAACAACCTGAAAAGCTCAGAGATGCTCCAATGGTTCCAAGGACGGCAGATAGAGTGAGGGCATTCTGAGTGCAGTCATGTCCTTGCAATTTTCATTGCATGTGGTCTAACTGTGGCACTGAGTGATGGTTACAAAGAAGACACAATAAACTGTGTTGAATAAATTGAAAAAACATTTCTTCACACAGAGTGGTGAATCTGTGGAATTCTCTGCCACAGAAGGTAGTTGAGGCCAGTTCATTGGCTATATTTAAGAGGGAGTTAGATGTGGCCCTTGTGCCTAAAGGAATCAGGGGGTATGGAGAGAAGGCAGGTACAGGTTACTGAGCTGGATGATCAGCCATGATCATATTGAATGGCGGTGCAGGCTTGAAGGGCCGAATGGCCTACTCCTGCACCTATTTTCTATGTTTCTATGAAAAGTGAAGGGCATGAATAGAGTGGATGTGGAGAGGTTGTTTCCACTAGTGGGAGGGCCTTGCACCAGAGGCCATAGCCTCAGAATAGAAGAACACACCTGTGAAAAGATGAGGAGGAATTTCTTTAGTCAGAGGGTGGTGATTCTGTGGAATTCATTGCCACCGATGGCTGTGGAGGTCATCACTGCATATTTTTAAGGAGGAGATTGACAGATTCTTTATTAGTAAGGGTGCCAGGGGTTATGGCGAGAAGGCAGGAGAATGGGGTTGAGAGGGCAAGATCGATTAGCCATGATTGAATGGCGGAGTAAACTTGATTCTGCACCTTAAACATATGAAGCAGCGAATGCTGGAATCTTAAGCAAAAAAACAAAGTGCTGGAGGAACTCAACGGGTCAAGCGGCAGGATTGGACAGATGATGTTTTGGGTCAGGAACGAACCCGAAATGCTTCCTGTCCATTCCCTCCACACATGCTGCCTGACCCGCTGAGTTGCTGCTCGAAGGTATTTATTCACAAAATGCTGGAGTAACTCAGCAGGTCAGGCAGCATCTCAGGAGAGTAAGAATGGGTGACGTTTCGGGTCGTGACCCTTCTTCAGACTGCAGAGTTGCTGCAGTGCTTTCTCCCTTCACGGTTCAGAATATCGGCTCAAGTTGTGGAGAGAGGGACAGGATTGAAAGCTCCATGACATGACTGAGAAGCGACCCAACATCCAGCTATAGTAATGTTGATACCAATCAAAACAAATCTGCTGAACTGACGAAAGTATAAAACACATGTTAAGTGCCACCACCTTTTCCCTTGACAGAAATCTTTCACAGCCACTGTGTATTTCCAACATTTCCTTTTTGTTTCCTGGACATTCGTATGTCCGGGACTGTCGTATGTTGAAAGGCTGGAGCAATTAGGCTTGTATACACTGGAATATAGAAGGATGAGGGGGGGTCTTATTGAAACATATAAGATAATTAGGGGATTGGACACATTAGAGGCAGGAAACATGTTCCCAATGTTGGGGGAGTCCAGAACAAGGGGCCACAGTTTAAGAATAAGGGGTAGGTCATTTAGAACGGAGATGAGGAAGAACTTTTTCGGTCAGAGAGTGGTGAAGGTGTGGAATTCTCTGCCTCAGAAGGCAGTGGAGGCCAGTTCGTTGGATGCTTTCAAGAGAGAGCTGGATAGAGCTCTTAAGGATAGCGGAGTGAGGGGGTATGGGGAGAAGGCAGGAACGGGGTACTGATTGAGAGTGATCAGCCATGATCGCATTGAATGGCGGTGCTGGCTCAAAGGGCTGAAGGGCACCTATTTTCTATTGTCTATTCCCAGGTCTCTGTGTCTCCGCAGTAGCCTCAGGGAAGACAAGAGGTTGTACATAGTCAGACGGACCAGGGAACTCATAGGTCTTGTTCCCAGCCTGCAAGGAATCAGCCGATCTCAGTCAGTGCTCCCGCAGAGAAGACAGAGCTGTGCTCAGTTATGCAATCCTGGCCCCTGTTTGATGCTTAAAATTCCAACTGAATGGATGTCATGCTCCCACGGAATGTCAGAACCCGATCCAGGTCCCGTTGAAGAACACCATTAAAATCACTTCCAGGATAATAATGTTGAAATTCATCGACCGCGACAGTCCACAAACTAGTTCAGCTTCAAACCTCAATCAATGCGGAGACACAGAGACCTGGGAATAGACAATAGAAAATAGGTGCCCTTCAGCCCTTTGAGCCAGCACCGCCATTCAATGCGATCATGGCTGATCACTCTCAATCAGTACCCCGTTCCTGCCTTCTCCCCATACCCCCTCACTCCGCTATCCTTAAGAGCTCTATCCAGCTCTCTCTTGAAAGCATCCAACGAACTGGCCTCCACTGCCTTCTGAGGCAGAGAATTCCACACCTTCACCACTCTCTGACTGAAAAAGTTCTTCCTCATCTCCGTTCTAAATGACCTACCCCTTATTCTTAAACTGTGGCCCCTTGTTCTGGACTCCCCCAACATTGGGAACATGTTTCTTGCCTCTAATGTGTCCAATGTATGGCAATCTTCATTGCATGCATCTATACATACACACACGTGTAACGCACAGGGCCGACACACACACGTGCACACACATGCATATCTGCACGCACCCACACGTTCACTCACACTCGCACACGTACATACATGTACACACAAATGCATAACGCACACAGGGTCGACCGACAGTTCACTATCAAAGGTGATCGTTGTATGGCAGCGTTCATTGGATACATCTGTATACACACGTAACATACACACACACGTACATACATGTACACACACATGCAAAATGCAGACAAGGTTGACCGTATACACACACACGGACACTCACGCGCTCACACACGTATGATGGATGCATCCGTACACACACACACACATGTAACACACACAGGGCCGAGCGACAGTTCACTATCAACGGTGATCGATGTATGGCAGTGTTCATTGGATACATCTGTGCACACACTCAAACACACACAAGCGTAACACACACGGGGGTATGAAGAGAAAGCAACTTCAGATCCTGATTCCTGGGATCGCGGTGAATCACTGTGACTGTAAGCGGCTCTCACTGTCTGTCGGTCAGTCAGATCTGAAATCAGTTCTTACGCACATCTTCAACTTGCCTCGGTGGCTGGAGACGACGATTCTTGGTCTGTTGCACCAGTCACTGAAAACAAAGGAACACAACTAGTGAGTGATGTTGGAGGGGGCACAGCCGAGAGGGAAACAGACAGTAATAAATTATTGGGGGACGCACACAGTAATGTGTCCAGAGTACACATGGTGCAAAACGGTAAAACAATATTTGAGGAAACATTCAGTAATAAATCATGATAGAGGGCTTGGTAAGTCCCACTGAGTTACTCCAGCATTTTGTGTCTATCTTTGGTCAATAAGTATCAGAGGGCCTGTCTATCAGTGGAAAGGTAATCTTCTGATAGATAAAATGGTGAGAGGGGCAAAGTTTCAAGGAGATGTGCGAGGCAAGTTGTTTTTCTCGTTGTCACTTTACACGGAAGGTACTGAGTGCCTGGACTATGCAAGGGTGGTGAATCTGTGGAATTCTTGGCCACAGAAGGCTGAGGAGGCAAAGCAGTGAATATATTTAAGGCAGTGATAGATAGATTCTTGATTAGTGCGGGTGTCAGAGGTTATGGGAGATTTCAATATGCAGGTAGACTGTGAAAGTCAGGTTGGTACTGGACCCTAAGAAAGGGAGTTTGTAGTGTGCCTCCGAGAAGGATTCTTAGAGCAGCTTGAACTGGAGCCTACCAGGGAGAAGGCAATTCTGGATTTAGTGTTGTGTAATGTACTGGATTTCATAAGGTAACTCAAGATAAAGGAACCATTAGGAGGTAGTGACCATAGTCTGCAATTTGAGAGGGTAAAATCCGAAGTGTCAGTGTTGCAGTTAAACAAAGGGGACATTGAAGGCATGAGGGAGGAGCTGGCCAAAGTTGACTGGAAAGGGTCCCTAGCAGGGATGACGGTGGAACAGCAATGGCAGGAATTTCTGGGAATAATCCAGAAGATGCAGGATCATTTCATTCCAAAGAGGAAGAAAGATTCTAAGGGGAATAAGAGGCAACCGGGTCTGACAAGGGAAGTCAAGGACAGTATAAAAATAAAAGAGAAGACTTATAACATAGCAAAGATGAGTGGGAAGCCAGAGGATTGGGTAACTTTTAAAGAACAGAAGGTAACTAAAAAGGCAATATTGGGAGAAAAGATAAAGTACGAAGGTAAGCTAGCCAAGAATATAAAGGAGGATAGTAAAAGCATCTTTAGGTATGTGAAGAGGAAGAGATTAGTGAAGACAAATGTGGGTCCCTTAAAGACAGAAACAGGTGAATTTATTATGGGGAGCAAGAAAATGGCAGACGAGTTGAAAAGGCACGTTGGTTCTTTATTCACTAAGAAAGACACAAATAATCTCCCAGAAGTACTAGGGTACAGAGGATCGAGGGTGACGGAGAAACTGAAGGAAATTCACATTCAGTCAGGAATCGTGTTGGGAAGACTGATGGGACTGAAGGCTGATAAATCCCCAGGGTCTGGTCTGCATCCCAGGGTAGTTAAGGAGGTGGCTCTAGCAATCATGGACGCATTGGTGATCATTTTACAATGTTCTATTGATTCTGGATCAGTTCCTGTGGATTGGAAGGTAGCTAATGTTATCCCACTTTTTAATAAAGGATAGAGAGAGAAAACAGGGGATTATAGACCAGTTAGCCTGACATCGGTGGTGGGGAAGTTGCTGGAGTCAATTATTAAATATGTGATAACGGTGCATTTGGAGAGCAGTAACAGTCAACATGGTCCAAGTCAGCATGGATTTATGAAGGGGAATTCTTGTTTGACTAATCTTCTGGAATTGTTTGAGGATGTAACAAGTAAAATGGATAAAGGAGAGCCAGTGAATGTAGTGTATCTGGACTTTCAGAAAGCCTTTGATAAGGTTCCACACAGGAGATTAGTGGGCAAAATTATAGCAGATGGTATTGGGGGTAGGATATTGACATGGATTGAAAATTGGTTGGTAGACAGGAAACAAAAGGTAGGAATTAATGGGTCCTTTTCAGAATGGCAGGCAGCGACTAGTGGGGTGCCGCAAGGCTTGGTCCTGTGACTGCAGCTATTTACGATATATATTAATGATTTAGATGAAGGAATTAAAAGTAACATAAGCAAATTTACAGATGACACAAAGCTGGGTGGCAGAGTGAACTGTGAAGAGGCTATGAGGATGCAGGGTAACTTGAGTAGGTTGGGTGAGTGAGCAATGTATGGCAGATGCAGTATAATGTGGATAAATGTGAGGTTATCCACTTTGGTGGCAAGGACAAGGCAGATTATAATTTGAATGGTACCAGATAAGGAAAAGGGGAAGTGAAACGAGATGTGTGTGTCCTTGTACATCAGTCACTGAAAGTAAGCATGCAGGTACAGCAAGAGGATTTGAGTAGAGGAGCAAAGAGGTCCTTCTGCAGTTGTACAAGGCCCTGGTGAGGCCATACCTGGATATTGTGTGCAGTTATGGTCTCCAAATTTGAGGAAGGACATTCTTGCTATTGAGGGAGAGCAGCGTAGGTTCACGAGGTTAATTCCCAGGATGGCGGGACTGTCATATGACGCAAGAATGGAACAAATGGGCTTGTATTCACAGGAATTTAGGATCAGAGCAGATCTTATAGAAACATATAAGATTATTAAGTCAAGTCAAGTCAAGTCAATTTTATTTGTATAGCACATTTAAAAACAACCCACGTTGACCAAAGTGCTGCACATCTGATTAGGAAAAAAAAAAAGAAACATACAGTGGCAGGCAGCCAAGACATTGGACAAGCTAGATGCTCCCGATGTTGGGGGAGTCCAGAAACAGGGGCCACAATTTTAGAATGAGAGCTAGGCCATTTAGAACAGAGATGAGGGAAAAACTTCTTCACCCAGAGTTGTGAATTTGTGGAATTCTCTGCATTAGAAGGCAGTAGAGGCCGATTCACTGGATGCATTCAAAAGAGAGTCAGATAGGGCTCTTAGGGCTAGCGGAATCAAGGGATATGGGGAGAAGGCAGGAACGGGGGAGATTATGGATGATCAACCATGATCACATTGAATGGCGGTGCTGGCTCGAAGGGCCAAATGGTCTGCTCTTGCACTAATTTTCTATGTTTCTCTGTTATGGGGAGAAGGCAGGAGAATGGGGTGAGGGAGAGATGAATCAGCCATGAATGAATGGCGGAGTAGACTTGATGGGACAAATTGCCTAATCCTACTCCTGTCACTTATGATCTTATGAACCATATGTGGCGGTAGAGGTAGATGTGATAATGGAGTTTACGAGGCAGTAGATAGGCACATGGATATGCAAGGAATGGGGAGATATGGATGATATGCAGGTAGATAAGCGATGGTCTTGTCATCATGTTCATTGTGTGCTGAAGGGCCTGTCCTTGTGCTGTGCTGCTCCATGTTTTGTGTGTCGTTGCTTCACTCTCTCTGAGACTGCGTCGCTACAAACCATTGGTTTCGGTGACTTGCACCTGGCCACCTCTGGCCCAGATGTCGGTGACGGCCGTCATGACCGCCAGGCACCTGCCAAAGTCTTCGGCCGGACACCGGGCGGCGAGGGAGGAGAGTTTACGAGCTACCTTGAGGGCCTGGCGGTATCGCTCCTGCTGCACCTTGGCCCGCTCCCTCGGCGACGCGGGCGGGAGCTGACCGCCGAGGAAGTGCTCCTGCGTCCAGCGAGCGGCGCAGAGTGAGGGCTCAAAGAGGTCGGAGCCCAGCAGCCGCCGGAGAGCCAGGACGTGCCGGCAGGGGAGCCTCATGGAGGTGCGGAAGGCACACTGGCAGCTGGCCTGGTCCGTCACCAGGGCCCGGCGCCGGCACACGGGCCAGGCCCTCTCGGCCTCCACACTGAGAAAGGAGACCGACTCCGCTTCCTGCAGCTCCGTCCGCACCCGGCGGAAGGCGAAGTCGGTGAGCAGCGCCCGGTAGGAAGACTCCGCGGAGTTGTCCTCTGGCCCTGCGGGGGGCTCACTCTGCAACACCCGCTGGTCGCACTCGGCCCGCACCGTGTCCACGGCCTTCAGGAGGTCCCGGGTGAAGGAGGTCACGTCGGAGAAGTCCTCGACCGTGGCCGCCAGCCTCTGGCTCATCACCTGCACCCGCTGGAGGGTGCTGGTGAGGTAGCTCTCGTTCTCGTGCTTGAAGCCCTCCACCCACTGGCGGCGGGACCCGTGCCAGGTCTTGTGGAAGTAGTCGACGGCGCTCTCCGCGTTGGAGTCCAGCAGCTGGCGGTACAGCAGGTCGTAGTCCTCAGTGGACGTCGCGTAACACATACTGTGCAGGATCTGCAGCAGCTGGCTCCTGGCGGGAAGAAAGGGAAGAGGAGACAAGGTGAGGAACCTCCCGGTGCAACACGGTGGCGTAGCGGTGGAGTTGCTGCCTTACAGTGCCAGTCCCAGGATCCATCCTGTCGACAGGCATTGTCTGTGTGGAGTTTGTACGTTTTCCCTGTGACCATGTGGGTTTCCTCCGGGTTCTCCGGGTTCCTCCCAAGTTCCAAAGACGTGCAGGTTTGTACGTTAATTGGCCTCTGTAAATTGTCCCGTGTGTCGCCCAGAACTAGTGTGAACCAAAGATACTAGAGGAACAAAATGGACCACTCCATTCAATTCGCCTATACTGAAGTGTAGTGTGCAAAGGAGCGGGACGTCCGCCATTTTAGTAAGCAAACCCCGCCGTTCGCTCTGCCTCTCGCAGTGTAATCAGTGTTTTGGGGGAACAGTATGTGTGATGATACCATTAAAATGCAGAAAATAACATCTATCAATTCATACATTTTTGTTATTTCGCTTTTTAAACGTTTCTGCAATTTTCTTCCCACTAAAATGGTGCCATGACCTTCTACGCTTTTTAACGTTGAGTGGTCTATCTTGTTGCTCTAGTATCTTTGGTGTGAACGGGTGATTAATGGTCGGTGTGGACTCAGTGGGGCAAAGGGCCCGTTTCCAATCTGTATTTCCGAAACTAAACCAAACTCTCACCTCAACAGTCCCCAGCGGTTACAACAAAAACTCCACCGTTTCTTTCCCTACGAAAAATAAAGTGACCTCCTCAATGACTACTGAACAGTGGAGTCAAACAGCACGGAAATAGGCCTCTCGGCCCAACTCGTCCTTGCTGACCAAGATGCCCCATCTAATGCTGACCAAGATGCCCCATCTAATGCTGACCAAGATGCCCCATTTAATGCTGACCAAGATGCCCCATTTAATGCTGACCAGATGCCCCATCTAATGCTGACCAAGATGCCCCATCTAATGCTGACCAAGATGCCCCATCTAATGCTGACCAGATACCCCATCTACAGAAAGGGGAGTGGAGGGGGCAAAAGGGGAAGGAGCAGGCAAAGGGGGAGAGGAGGGTGGAAAGGAGGAGGGAGAGTGGGGCAGGGGTAGACTGGATTGTGCAGACCATGTTGCGGAATGAGTCGCACCCTTATCTGACCAACGCCGTGACAGGAGGCGGAATATTTGGGATAAACCAACCTCCCCCTCCCCCGCCCGCTCCGGTCCCACGGCGGAATCACGATGCCAGAGCTTATTGTTGCCCGATGGTGGAGGAGAGGAGGGGGAGGAGAGCAGAGGGAAGGAGAGGAGGGGAGGAGGAGAGGAGGGGGAAGATGAGAGGGGGAAGGAGGCGAGGAGGGGGAAGAGGGGAGGAGTGGGTGAAGTGGGTGAGGAGGAAACAGGAGTAGGGGAAAGGAGAGAAGGGGCGGAGGAGAAGGAGAGAAGAGGGAGAAAGAAAGAAGGGAAGGAGGAGCGGGTAAGAAAGAAGGAAAGAAGAGAGAGAGAGAGGGCAGAGAGTGGAGGAGATGGGACATGGGTTGACTGGATTGTGCAGAGGGATGAGAGTCACAACTTTACCAAACCAACACAATCTGACAGGAGGAATATTTGGGCCCCCCACCCGCCCGCTCCGCTCCGGCCCCACGAGGGAATGGCGGTGCCAGTGCTTACTGTTGCCCGGCGGTCACGTGCAGCTTCTCGGCGGTCACGTGGTCCTGGAAGACGCTCAGGGTGTGGGCGAGGCAGGCCAGCGGCTTGCAGTGGGGCAGCACGTCGGTCACCAGCTCCCCGTCACACGCCTGGCCGCCGACCACCACCGCCCGCGTTCCCTCCGCCGCCGGGTTCTTCTGCCTGAAGATGCGCAGAAGCTGCCGGACGGTCTCGCGCTCCTCGCTCTGCAGGAACCACAGGCACGCCAGCTCGCTCTCCCCGTTGCCGTCGATGGCCAGCAGCAGGTAGGTGGGCAGCCACAGGCCCGCCCAGCTGTAGGTGGCGCCCACCAGCAGCACCTCGGGGAACCTCTCGAAGGTCTGCTTCATGCGGCCGTCCTGGTAGTAGATGGCCTGCAACACGTTGGCCTTGTTCACCACCACCACCACCGTGCCGTCTGCAAGCAAACGCAGACAAGAGTTATAGAAACACAGAAAATAGGTGCAGGAGGCCATTTGGCCCTTCGAACCAGCACCGCTATTCAATGTGATCATGCCTGATCATCCACAATCAGTAACCGGTTCCTGCCTTCCCCCCATATCCCTTGATACCACTAGCGCCTAGAGCTCTATCTAACTCTCTTTTAAATTCATCCAGTGAATTGGCCTCCACTGCCTTCTGTGGCAGAGAATTCCACAAATTCATAACTCTCTGGGTGAAAAAGTGTCTTCTCACCTCAGTTTTAAATGGCCTCTCCTTTATTCTTACACTGTGTCCCCTGGTTCTGGACTCCCCCAAAATTGGGAACATTTTTCCTGCATCTAGCTTGTCCAGTCCTTTTATAATCTTATACGTCTCTTTAAGATCCCCTCTCAACCTTCTAAACTCCAGTGAATACATCCCCAGTCTTTCCTCATATGACAAGAACAGGCAGAACAAGGGACTGACCCACTCTCACCCTGGCCACAAACTCTTTGAAGTAGAAACACAGAAAATAGGTGCAGGAGTAGGCCATTCGGCCCTTCGAGCCAGTACCGCCATTCAATATGATCATGGCTGATCATCCAGAATCAGTACCCTGTTCTGGCTTTCTCCCCATATCCCTTGATTCCATCAGCCCTAAGACCTACAGTGCATTCAGAAAGTATTCTGACCCCTTCACCTTTTCCACATTTTGTTACATTACAGCCTTATTTTAAAATGAATTAAATTCTTTTTTTTTAAATCGTCAATCTACACGCAATACCCCAGAATGAAGAAGCGAAAACAGGTGTTTAGAAACTTTTGCAAAGTAATTTAAAAGAAATAGCTGAAATATCACATTTACATAAGTATTCAAACCTTTGCTATGATGCTCAAAATTGAGCTGAGGTTCATTTTGTTTCCATTCATTATCCTTGAGATGTTTCTACAACTTGATTGGAGTCCACCAGTGGTAAATTAAATTGATTAGACATGATTTGAAAATGCACACACCTGTCTATATAAGGTCCCACAGTTGACAGTGCATGTCAGAGCAAAAACCAAGACATGAAGAAGGAATTGTCCGTAGATCTCCGAGACAGGATTGTGTCGAGATACAGATATGGGGAAGGGTATAAAACACTTTCTGCAGCATTGCAGGTCCCGAAGAGCACAGTGGCCTCCATCATTCTTAAATGGAAAAACTTTGGAACCACCAGGATTCTTCATAGAGCTGGCCACTCGGCCAAACTGAGCAATCAGGGGAGAAGGGCCTTGGTCAGGGAGGTGACCAAGAACCCGATGATCACTGACATAGCTCCAGAGGTCCTCTGTGAAGATGGGAGAAACTTCCAGAAGGCCAACTTTATCTGCAGGACTCCACCAGTCAGGCCTTTATGGTAGAGTGGCCAGACGGAAGCCACTCCTCAGTAAAAGGCACATGATGGCCTGCTTGGAGTTTGCCAAAAGGCACCTAAAGGACTCTCTGACCATGAGAGATAAGATTCTCTTGTCTGATGAAACCAAGATTGAACTCTTTGGCCTGAATGCCAAACGTCACGTTTGGGGGGAGCCAGGCACTGCTCATCACCTGGCCAATACCATACCTACAGTGAAGCATGGTGGTGGCAACATCATGCTGTGGGGATGTTTTTCAGCGGCAGGAACTGGGACACTAGTCAGGATCAAGGGAAAAATGAACAGAGCAAAGTAAAGAGAGATCCTTGATGAAAACCTGCTCCAGAGCATTCTGGACCTCAGACTGGGGAGGAGGTTCACCTTCCAACAGGACAATGACCCCAAGCACACAGCCAAGACAACGCAGGAGTGGCTTCATGACAAGTCTGTGAATGTCCTTGAGTGGCCCAGCCAGAACCCGGACATCTCTGGAGGGACCTGAAAATAGCTGTGCATCGACACTCCGCATCCAACCTGACAGAGCTTGAGAGAAGAATGGGAGAAATTACCCAAATACAGGTGTGCCAAGCTTGTAGCATCATACCCAAGAAGACTTGAGGCTGTAATTACTGCCAAAGATGCCTCAACAAAGTACTGAGTAAAGTGTCTGAATACATTTGTAAATATGATATCAGTTATTTCTTTTTAATTACTTTGCAAAAAATTCTAAACACCTGTTTTCACTTTTTTATTATGGGGTATTGTATGTAGATTGATGATAAAAAAAATAATGAATCCATTTTAAAATAAGGCTGCAACGTGACAAAATTTGGAAAAAGTGAAGGGGTCTGAATACTTTCTGAATGCACTGTATATCTAACTCTCTCATGAAGCCCTCCCCTCTGGGCACATCCAGACACAAAAACAGCCTCTTCCCACGAGTGGTAGGTCTAGTTAACAACCACTCTACACCACTACATTCTGGTCTGTAAGCCAAACAATTATGAACTCTCCAAGTGCATTTTAGATATTTACACGTGCAATATTTAGCAAAGCTGCCACTTATTACTCTTGCACTTTTTTTTACATTGTTTAATTATAATGTTTTTTTAATTGTCTGCTGTCTTGTGTTTTTATCACGTGTAGTAAAGCACCAAATCAAATTCCTTGTTTGTGTACAAACTAGGCCGATACATTGAGTCTGATTCTGAAATGGATTCTGAACAAAGCACTGGTAACGCACAGTGGCAGTGGTGAGGTACGTTTGCCTTCATTGGACGGTGTACTGAGTACAAGAGTCAGATAGTCAAGATGCAGCTCTATCAAACTCTGGAGAAACAAGGATCTGCAGATGCTGGTTCATGACAAAAGACAAAGTGCGAGAATAACTCAGCAGGTCAGGCAACATCTCTGGAGTTTCCCCTCTCCCCTGACTCTCGGTCTGAGTAAGAGTCTTGACTTGAAATGTCTCCTATTCTTTTTCTCGAGAGATGCTGCCTGACCCGCTGAGTTACTGCAGCATTTTGTGTCCATCTCCAGTGTAAACAAGCATCTGCAGTTCTTTCCTACACATGTCTGGAAAACATGGATACGTGATATTTCAGGTTGGGACCCTTCTTCAACTAATTGTGGCAAGTCGGGGGTGGGGGAGGAGGAGGAAGAAAGCTGGAAGAGAGATGGGGGCAGGACAAAGCCTTGCAAGTGACAGGTGGAGGAAGGACTGCAAATGCAGCCTGGGTGGGGTGGATGGGGTTACAGGAGGGAAAAGTCATCTGAAGAGAGCGTGGTGCGATCCAAGAGCGATCCCATGAGAAAGTATTGGGGACACAGCGGTAGAGTTGCTACTTACAGCGCTACAGACCCGGGTTCCATCCTGACTGTGGGTGCGGTCTGTATGGAGTTCGTACTTTCATGGGTTTTCTCCGGTTTCCGCCCACACTCCAAAGATTTGCAGTATTGTAGGTTAATTGGTTTCAGTAACTTGTAAAAAGAAATTGGCGCTTGTGTGTGTAAGTTAGCGTACAGGTTCATCGCTGGTCAGCACCAACTCGATGGGCCGAACGGCCAGTTTCCACGCTGTATCTCTGAAGTTTAAAAGTCATTGACTATCCCAGGGGAGAGGAGGGAGCGATCTAGTGACAAGACAGTGCACTATCATGAGATGGGGGAAGGAGGATCCACACCCAATCCTCATCCATTTATTTGGAGTATTATGAGCAGTTTTGGCCCCATGTCTAAGGAAGGATGTGCTGGCGGTGGAGAGGGTCCAGAGGAGGTTTACCAGAATGATACCAGGAATGTCTGGGTTAACATCTGATCAGTGTTTGACGGCACTGGGCCTGTACTCGCTGGAGTTTAGAACGATGAGGAGGGGCCTCGTTGAAACTTACCAGATAGTGAAATGCCTGGGTAGAGTGCATGTGGAAAGGATCTTTCCACCTGTGGGAGTGTCTAGGAATCATGGCTGATCTATCTTTCCCTCTCAACCCCATTTGCCACCCTAACGAATGAAGAACCTGTCAATCTCTGCTTTATAAATAGCCACAGACTTGGCCTCCACAGCCATCTGTGGCAATGATTTCCACAGATTCATCACCCTCTGACTAAAGAAATTCCTTCTCATCTCCTTTCTAAAGGAACGTCCTTTTATTGTGAGGCTGTGCCCTCTGGTCCATCACTCTCCCACTAGTGGAAACATCTTCTCCACATCCACTTTATCCGGTCCTTTCACTATTCGGTAAGTTTCAGTGAGGTCCCCCCTCATCCTTCTAAACTCCAGCGAGTACAGGCCCAGAGCCATCAAATGGTCATCATTAACCCAATAAAGGGGTGATCCGCATTATTCCGGAATGAAGGAAGGATGCAGGATACCCCAGGACAAGAGAGGGAGTGGTGCAAACCTGGAGCAGCCGGTTAGGCCTGGGACAAGCGAGGACACCTTCACCTACCTTGATTCTTGATCAGTACGGGTGTCAGAGGTTATGGGGAGAAGGCAGGAGAATGGGGTTAGGGGAGAGAGATAGATCAGCCATGATTGAATGACGGAGTAGACCTGATGGGCCGAATGGCCTAATTCTACTCCTATTCCTTATGACCTTACCCTTGACGGCTGCCAGTGTGGGCACCATCATCTCCAAGTCGGTTTTGTTGGTCTTGAACTCGACCCATTTCTCCTTGAGTGCGGGGCTAAGGGCATCCTCATCAGCGAGCACCTTGCTGGCAACCTCCCCCAGCTGCACCTGGATACCCGCTCCATTACTCCGCAGCGAGACGATGGAAGTGGGGTCCACGCGCAGCGCTGTAACAAAGCGCCTTTGGTGCCGGAGCCTCTCCTCCTCTTCCTGTGGGGTACAAGCAAGATCCTAGGGTCAGTTCATCCGGTTTGGAGGTCAATTGTCCTCTGTAAATTGCCCCGAGCGTGTCGGGAGTGGATGAGAAATTAGGACAACATAGAACCAGTGCACGCAGGTGGTCGATGATCAGCGTGGACTAGGTAGGCCTATGTTTCCATGCTGTATCTGTAAACTAAACTCAGATCCCGTATTAGAACACAGAACAGCACAGGAATGGGCCCTCCAGCCTACATTATCTGTGCCAAACATGATGCCAAGTTGAACTGATCTCATCTCCCTGTACATGATCCATATCGCTCTATTCCCTGAACTTCCATGTGCCTTTCCCAAAGCCTCTTAAACACCCCTATCGTATCTGCATCCACCACCATCTCTAGCAGTGCATTCCCAACCCCCACCCCTCTCTGTGTAAAAATCTTGCCTCGCACATTAAACCTCCCCCCTCTCACCATATCACTCTGCCCTCTAGTGCTGGACATTTCCACCCTGGGAACAAGCCTCTGATTGCCCACCTTATGTGTGCCTCTCAAAACTTTATATACTTCCATCGAGTCTTCCCTCAACCTCTGACGCTCCAGAGAAAATAACCCAAGTTTATCCAACCTCCCCCTGTAGCTGAAACCCTCTAATCCAGGCAGCATTCTGGTAAACCTCCTCTGCACCCTCTCCAAAGCCTCCACACCTTTCCTGTAATGGGGCGACTAGAACTGCACATAATACTCCAAATGCAGTCTAACTAAAGCCCTATAGAGCTTCATCATGACTTGCTGACTCTTATGTTCAATGCCCCTAGCACAGAAGACAAGCATACCACACGTTTCACCCATACTGGTTAACATATGATGATCGTTTATCAGCACTGGGCCTGTACTCGCTAGTGTTTAGAAGAATGAGGGGGGACCTCATTGAAACGTACTGAATAGTGAAACGTTTGGATAGAGTGGATGTGGAGAGGACGTTCCACTAGTGGGAGAGTGTCGGACTAGAGGCCATAGCCTCAGAATTAGAGGACGTTCCTTTAGGAAGGAGAGGAGGAGGAATTTCTTTAGTCAGAGGGTGGTGAATCAGTGGAATTCATTGCCACAGAAGGCTGTGGAGGCCAAGTCAATGGATATTTTTACAGCAGAGATAGATGGATTCTTGATTAGTGCGGGTGTCAGGGGTTATGGGGAGAAGGCAGGAGAATGGGGTTAGGAGGGCGAGATAGATCAGCCATGACTGAATGGCGGAATAGACAATGGGCTGAATGGCCTAATTCTGCTCCTGTCATTTATGAGGCCTTCTTCCCCACCCCATCTACTTGTGCTGCCTCCATCAGTGAGCTATGAACTTGAACTCCAAGATCCCTCTGCACATCAATGCTGTTAATGGTCATGTCATTAACTGTATACTCTCTCCTTGCATTTAACCTGTCAAAGTGCATCACCTCACACTTGCTCAGGTTAAACTCCATCTGCCATTTCTCCACCCCTTTCTGCAGCTGGTCTACGTTCTGATATCTACAGACAGCATTTCTCGCTGTCTGCAACTCCTAATTTTGGCGTCATTAGCAAACTTACTCACCAACCCATCTACACTTCAGATATATATATATAATACAAAATCTCTCTAACTCTGGCCCCAGCCCATTCCTGAATTTTAATCCCTGTCCAATTGACTTTGCCTTTAGCAGCTATTTGGAACTTTCTCCCTCTATCTGTCTCTGCACCTCCACAACTACCATGGGGGGAAAAACAATCGGACCATATTCCCCATCTAGTTTAGTCTAGTTTCTTGTCACGTGTACCAAAAAGCTTTTTTGTTACATGCTACCAGTCCATGGAACGACTATCCATGATTACAATCAAGCCGTCCACAGTCGAAATGTGTTGGAAGGAACTGCAGATGCTGGTTTAAACCGAAGATAGATACAAAAAGCTGCTGTAACTCAGTGGGTCAGGAAGCATCAATCTGAAGATGGGTCTCGAACTGAAATTTCACCTATTCCTTTTCTGGTCTGAAGAGGGGTCTTGACCCGAAACGTCACCTATTCCTTTTCTGGTCTGAAGAAGGGTCTTGACCCGAAACGTCACCTATTCCTTTTCTCCAGAGATGCTGTCTGACCTACTAAGTTCCTCCAGATTTTTGTGTCTAAGCCGTCCACAGTCCACAGACACAGGATAAAGGGAATAGTGTTTAGCATCAGATAAAGTCCAGTAAAGTCCAATTAAAGATAGTCCGAGGGTCTCCATTCTATGCCTCTCATGAACAGATATACTTCTCTCAGATCACCCTCACACACTCTTGCCTCCTTAAACCCCATTATAAGACATTCCTTGAAATCCACCAACTCCACCCAAGTTATAGGTCATCTCCAGAATCCCTGCTAAGGCAGTTCACATCAATTACTTTGATAATGTCCCTGAAAGCGGGAGGTATTTTTAGTGTGTTAGAACTACGTAAATAAAACTTGTTACTGTGAGGGAAATGACTAGTGATATCGAGTGTGACTCTGTTAAACAATGCCAAAGTTGTCAGAGTTCAGAGGCTGGATTGATATCCCAGTGGGGGAGTGTGGTATCATCCCATAGAATCACACCGGCTCTTCCACCTACATTGTCAGCAATGACCATCAAGCACCCATCTTGTTCTGTTCTATGTGTCGGGGCAGCACGGTGGTGCAGCGGAAGAGTTGCTGTGTTACAGCGCCAGAGACTCGGGTTTGATCCTGACTACGGGTGCTGTCTGTACGGAGATTGTACGTTCTCCCCATGGGTTTTCTTCGGGAGCTGCGGTTTCCTTTCACACTCTAAAGATGTACAGGTTTATAGGCTAATTGGCTTGCTAAAATTGAAAGTTGTCCCTGATGTGGGTAGGATAGCGTTAATGTGCAGGGATCGCTGGTCAGCCTGGACTCGGTGGGCTGAAGAGCCTGTTTACACGCTGTATGTCTAAACTAAACAGCAGATTCTAGTTCACGCTAATTCGAGACACAAAAAGACGTACAGGTATGTAGGTTAATTGGCTGGGTAAAATGTAAAAAAAATAAAAATAAAAATAAATAAAAATTGTCCCTAGTGGGTGTAGGATAGTGTTAATGTACGGGGATCGCTGGGCGGCACGGACTTGGTGGGCCGAAAAAGCCTGTTTCTGGCTGTATATATATGATATGATATGATAATTCAGCGGGTCAGTCAACATCTCTGGAGAAAAGAAAAAGGTGACATTTCGGGTCGAGACCCTTCTTCAGACCAGCCAGGAAGGACCCGAAACGTCACCTATTCCTTTTCTCCAGAGATGATGCTTGACCCACTGAGTTACTCCAGCTTGTTGTGTCCATCTTTGTTGCTATGTATTATGTTTTCTTGAACCAATGCTGCACAAATCCCATTTTATTGCAGTCTACAGCTTTAAGTCCCAACGATATGTGTTGGTGCCACAGGTAACATTCTCTCACAGGCAAAGACACGGGCAGAGAGACCGTTATTAAGCTCGTTGTAAATAATTACGTGGACATATTCTGGATGGCATGTTGGCGCAGCTGTAGTGTTGCTGCCTTACAGCGCTTGCAGCGCCGGAGACCCAAGTTGGATTCCGACCATGAGTGCTGTCTGTGTGGAGTTTTTACGTTCTCCCCGTGACCTGCGTGGGTTTTCTCCAAGCTCTTCAGTTTCCTCCCACACTCTATACAGGTATGGAGGTTCATTGGCTTGGTGCATGTGTAAATTGTCCCTAGTGTGTGTAGGATAGTGTTAATCATATCATCATATCATCATATATATACAGCGCGGAAACAGGCCTTTTCGGCCCACCAAGTCTGTGCCGCCCAGCGATCCCCGCACATTAACACTATCCTACACCCACTAGGGACAATTTTTTACATTTACCCAGTCAATTAACCTACAAATGTGGGGGATCGCTGGTGGGCGCGGACTCGGTGGGCCGAAGGGCCTGTTTCTGTGCTGTATTGTTGAACTAAGATATTCAACAGCCCAGGATCCAAGGCTGGAACTGAGCGTGTCCAGAACTAGTCTAATGCTTTCTGAAAATGTGGAGAGGTGGGACACACACAGACACCCCCCCCCCTACACACACACACACACGCACAGAGACACACACACAGAGACACACACACAGACACACACACTGACCCGTCAATCTGAAGCAGTGGCAGATCCAACAACTCTACCTGGCTGGTGTGTGTGTTCTGCTTTTACCTGCGGCACTGTGTGGTTATGCGATTCATTCATCTCTTTCACCACAAACTTGTTTCCATCCGCAGAGAGACGGACTTTAATGACACAGGGACACTTCATCTTGTTGGTTCTGAAAAAGACAGTGGGAGGCAGTGTGTAAGCCAACTGGGTGAACACCAGCAATCGATAAGACACAAAATGCTGGAGTAACTCAGCGGGTCGGGCATCATCTCTGGAGAAAAGGAATAGGTGACGTTTTGGACTGAGACCCTTCAGTTTTGTTTAGTTCAGTTTATTGTCACGTGTACCGAGGTACAGTGAAAAGCTTTGTTGCATGCTAACCAGTAGGTGGGAAGACAATACATGATTACAATCGAGCCATTTACAGTGTATAGATACACGATAAGGGAATAACATTTAGTGCAAGGTAAAGTCCAAACAAAGATAGTCCGAGGGTCACCAATGAGGAAGATCACAGTTCAGGACTGCTCTCTCGTTGTGGTAGGATGATT
The DNA here is from genome assembly GCF_053455715.1 of Rhinoraja longicauda. Taxonomy (NCBI): domain Eukaryota; kingdom Metazoa; phylum Chordata; class Chondrichthyes; order Rajiformes; family Arhynchobatidae; genus Rhinoraja; species Rhinoraja longicauda. The sequence continues at coordinate 41,112,503 of NC_135971.1, read as the reverse complement.
CAGACCAGCAGTGTATGGCGATCTTTTACAATCATCACAGAATCCAACAGAAATATTCCATTGACATTGGCCATGAAGCAGTGTGAGTGGGAAGACAAGATGGTGTGCTGAATGACTGCCCTTTGACTGATAATAAACTCTTTCACAAACTGGGGGGACTTGATGCAACAGCTGCAATAAAATGTGATTCATGCAGGATTGGTGTAAGATAACATAGTGCATAACAAAGGAAATGGACACAAAATGCTGGAGCAACTCAGCGGGTCAGGCAGCATCTCTGGAGAAAAGGAATAGGTGACATTTCTGGTTGGGACCATTTATCAGACTGAGAGTCATTGGAGAGGGAACTAGGGAGATGAAGGGTTACAAAGAACAAATGAATGAAAGAACAACACAAAGCCTGCAAAAATGATAAAGGAAAGGTGGAGCACACAATGGTCCATTGTTGGCGGTGGAGAAGGTGATAAGAAGTAGATACAGTGAAACTAAGCAAGACGACAGTGAAATTAATAGAACGATGAGAGTGGGAGAAACTTCTAGTTTACCTCCCCCCTGACTCTCAGCCTTAAGACGGGTGTCAAACCGAAACGTCACCTATTATTTTTCTCCAGAGATGCTGCCCTCCCCGCTGAGTTAATTCACCATTTTGTGTCTATCTTCAGTGTAAACCAGCATCTGTAGTTCCTTCCTACACATAGTACATAACAAGCTGGGTGCTTGATGGTCATTGCAGGCGGAAGACCCTGTGTGATTTAATGGGATAATATCACACTCCCCCACTGGGATATCAATCCAGTCTCTGAACCATAAAACACAAACTATCAAATTGTCAATTGTTCTGAGTGTGTAGGCAGTGGATGGCAAAGTGGGATAACATGGATAATACCGTGTCCCTTGTGTTAACACAGCAAATTGTATGTCACAAGTGGAATAGATAGGGTGAATGCACAAATCTTTTATCTGGGATAGGGGAATCAAGATCCATAGGACAGAGATTTAACATGAGAGGGGAAAGATTTAAAAAGAATGTAAGGGGTAACCTTTTCTGCACAGTGTGGTGGGTAAATGGAACTAGCTTCCAGATGAGGTAGTTGAGGCAGGTACTCTAGCATTTAAAATACATTTGGACAGGTACATGGATAGGGAAGGTTCTGAGGGCAGGCGGGACTGGTGTACATGGGCCATCTCGATGAGCATAGACAAGTTGGACCGAAGGGCCTATTTCTGTGTTGGATGACTCTACCACTTTATACAATCCCAGCGAGCCGTAGGTGCGGGTAGGAATGGGAGAATGTGTGGTGGGGGAGAGAGAGAGGGAGAGAGGGAGAGAGGGAGAGAGGGAGAGAGGGAGAGAGGGAGAGAGGGAGAGAGGGGGAGAGAGAGAGAGAGAGAGAGAGAGAGAGAGAGAGAGAGAGAGAGAGAGAGAGAGAGAGAGAGAGAGAGAGAGAGAGAGAGAGAGAGAGAGAGAGAGAGAGAGAGAGAGAGAGAGGAGAGAGAGAGAGAGAGAGAGGAGAGAGAGAGAGAGAGAGAGAGAGAGAGAGAGAGAGAGAGAGAGAGAGAGAGAGAGAGAGAGACGCAGACGCGCACCGCACACACACACAAAGATGAATAAAGAGTGCAAAAGAGAAAAAAAAATGAAGAGAGGGGGGAGAGAGACAGAGAAAAAATAGAGAAAGAGACAGACAGGGGCAGCAGTAGAGCTGCTGTCTGTCTCTTTCTCTATTTTTGCCTCACAGCGCCGGATACTCAGGTTCGATCCTGACTACGGGTGCTGTCTGTGTGGAGATTGTACGTTCTCCCTGTGACCACGGCGGTTTTTTCCAAGTGGTTTCCTTCCACATTCTAAAGACGTGCAGGTTTGTGGGTTAATTTGCTTTTGTAAATTGCCCCTCGTGTGTAGAGAGTGGATGAGAAAGTGGGATAACATAGAACTAGTGTGAATGGATGATTAATGGTTGGTGTGGACTCGGTGGGCCGAAAGGCCTGTTTCCATGATGTAACTCTAAACAAAACTAACTACCCGGCTAAACTTATACAATTAAATTTAAAAGGATAAAACATCTTTAAATAAGAAGGTAGGAAACAGGAGCAGGTGTCGACCATGTTCCATGTTCTCCCACTTTGTCATCCACTCCCGACACACTCGGGACGATTTACAGAGGGCCAATTAACCAAGAAACCTGCACGTTTTCGATACGGGAGGAAACTGAAGCCCACAGAAGAAACACAGCTGGTCACAGAGAGGACGTGCAAACTCCACACACGGAGAGCACCCGTGGTCAGGATGGAACCGGGATCCCCGGCGTTGTGAGGCAGCGGCTCTACCAACTGCGCCGCTGTGTCGCCCCTGCAAGTATTTCCTCACCTCTGGATTGTCCGTTTGCCGGATCCTTTGGTCTTGAATAACTTGCCGCCGTGAATGCACGCGTAGTCGATCTCGGCAAAGTTCAGCGCGTCGTTCATCGGGCGCTTGGGTGCCCGACGCCGCTGCGCCTTGATGGTCCGCGAGTGCCTGGTCCACATCTGCACGGAGCTGTCCCTCTGGTAGCGCCGGTACTCCCGGTGCAGCTCGCTGTAGCTCGAGAACTCGGCGCCCATTCGGAAACCCGCCACCTGGGACATGGCTGCACGTGTGTCAGATGGAGTTGGCAGACTGATCCCACCTGGAGAGCGGGCACTGAGAATAGACCACAGGCAGCAGCTGCACGTCAGCCAAGGTAGAACGCATCACAACAGCTCATATATAGAGTTCAAGAACAGCACGGTGGTCCAACTGTAGAGTCACCGCCTCACAGCGCCAGAGACCCAGGATCCACCCTTTGCTCCGATGCTGTCTTTACAGTTTACTTTAGACTTCAGAGAAGAAACAGGCCCTTCAGCCCACTGAGTCCGCGCCAACCAGCGATCACCCCGTATACTAGCACTATACTACATAATAGGACAATTTACAATTTTACAGAAGCTAATTAACCTGCACGTCTTTGAAGTGTGGGAGAAACACAAGATCTCAGCAATGCAATTCTCAGCATTGGGAGGAAAATCACGGGATTGTGGATCGGGGTTGGGGGCAATCCTTGATTCAGGTAGTCTGCAAGTTCCTGGGATTGGGATAATCGCCCGTGTGTGGGTGGGGGGTAATTCTCTGGGTTGGAGTAGGGGCATCTTGCAATGCTCAGCATTGGGATTGGGATAGCATTGGGATAAATCAATCCCTGATTTACATAGAATGCTCATTACTGGGAATGAGATCAAAATTGCCCGTGTGTGGGTGGGGGATAATTCCCTGGGTTTAGGGGAGGTGCATCTTGCGATATTCCACATTGAGATTGGGAACAATCCCTAATTTAGAAAGGATGGATATTTCTGGCATTGCAATAATAGCCCGTGTGCAGGTGGGATAATTCCCTGGGTTGGGGGGAGGGGCATCGTGCAATGCCCAGCATTGGGAGGGATATCTGCGGGATGGAAGATCGTAATAAATCCCTGATTTCAGCAGATGAAAATTCCTGGGATTGGGATAATAATCGCCCTTGTGCAGGTATGGTGGTAATACGCGAGTTCGGTATCTCAACTGCGCATGCCCAGGTCATAGGTCACTCGTGCTAAACATTCTCGCCGGCTGAGCTGCTGCGCGTATACAGACCTGCTTTTCATCCGTATTTTCCAGTTTTGCTTCTTCAAGGTAACACAATGCTGCTTTCAAAACTATTAACTAGGCGTATTTACGGTTAATTTGTACAAAACTACGTTGATTTTGTTGGTTTTATTGCTTTGTGCTTCGGTGAGTGAGCAAAGCCATGCCAATTTTTGTTTGCATTGTAACTTGTACGGTATGTAATGGGCATGCTTACAGGACTCTATTTGACAACATATGATTGACTTTATTATATATTTTGTTTTATATGTTACTGGGCAAAGCCATGCACATTTGTGCAACTTTGGGCTGTGGGAGTACCACGTATCACCTGAATAAGTGGATGCAGAATGTGTGTGACAGCCACAACTGTCAATTTGCAAAGGGAAACTGTTTCTGCCCACCTCCCTTCAAACACTAGGAAAAAAAACTACAGTTGCTAGTTTAAATCGAAGGTAGACACAAAATGCTGGAGTAACTCAGCGGGTCAAGTAGAACCTCAGGAGAGAAGGAATGGGTAATGATTCGGGTAAAGACCCTTTTTCAGAAGTCTGAAGCGAGATACCTAACTCGCTTATTCTCCAGACTTCTGAAGAAGCGTCTCAACACAAAACGTCACCCATTCTTTCTCTCCTGAGATGATGGCTGACCCACTGAGTTACACCAGCATTTTGTGTCGACCTTCGATTTAAACCAGCATCTGCAGTTTATTTTCCTCGAGTTTGAAGGCAGGTGGGCAGAAACAGTTTCCTGTTGCAAATTGACAGTTGTGGCTGTCACACACATTCTGCATCCACTTATTCAGGTGATACGTATTACTCCCAGTCCAAAGTTGCACAAATAGACAATAGACAATAGGTGCAGGAGTAGGCCATTCAGCCCTTCGAGCCAGCACCGCCATTCAATGCGATCATGGCTGATCACTCTCAAGCAGTACCCTGTTCCTGCCTTCTCCCCATACCCCCTCACTCCGCTATCCTTAAGAGCTCTATCCAGCTCTCTCCTGAAAGCATCCAACGAACTGGCCTCCACTGCCTTCTGAGGCAGAGAATTCCACACCTTCACCACTCTCTGACTGAAAAAGTTCTTCCTCATCTCCGTTCTAAATGGCCTACCCCTTATTCTTAAACTGTGGCCCCTTGTTCTGGACTCCCCCAACATTGGGAACATGTTTCCTGCCATGTGTCCAATCCCCTAATTATCTTATATGTTTCAATAAGATCCCCCCTCATCCTTTTAAATTCCAGTGTATACAAGCCTAATTGCTCCAGCCTTTCAACATACGACAGTCCCGCCATTCCGGGAATTAACCTAGTGAACCTACGCTGCACACCCTCAATAGCAAGAATATCCTTCCTCAAATTTGGAGACCAAAACTGCACACAGTACTCCAGGTGCGGTCTCACCAGGGCCCGGTATCATATCATATCATATATATACAGCCGGAAACAGGCCTTTTCGGCCCTCCAAGTCCGTGCCGCCCAGTGATCCCCGCACATTAACACTATCCTACACCCACTAGGGACAATTTTTACATTTACATTTACCCAGCCAATTAACCTACATACCTGTACGTCTTTGGAGTGTGGGAGGAAACCGAAGATCTCGGAGAAAACCCACGCAGGTCACGGGGAGAACGTACAAACTCCTTACAGTGCAGCACCCGTAGTCAGGATCGAACCTGAGTCTCCGGCGCTGCATTCGCTGTAAAGCAGCAACTCTACCGCTGCGCTACCGTGCCGCTACAACTGGCTTTGCCAGTAACATATAAAACAAAATAAATAACAAGGTCAATCATATGTTAATTCGAATAGGGTCCTGTAAGCATGTCCATTACATACTGGTACAAGTTACAATGTAAAAGAAATTGTCATGATCTCGCTCACTCACCGAAGCATAAAGCAATAAAACCAACAAAATCATCATAGTTTTGTACAAATTAACCATATATACACCTAGTTAAGTTTTGAAAGCAGTATTTTCTTACCTTGAAGAAACAAACCTGGAAAATACCGATGAAACGCAGGTCTGTATACACACAGCAGCTCGGCCAGCGAGAATGTTTAGCACGAATGACCTATGACCTGGGCATGTGCAGTCAAGATACCGAACTGGCTTATTCTCCAGGTTTGCACTGGGAGCATCCTGCAAGGACCCGCATTCGGAGGGAAATCCCCGGGATGGGAGATCTGGGGGGGAGGGAGGGAGGGGCAATCCCTGATTTAGATACGATGGAAATTCGTGGCTTTGGAATAATAACCACCCATGTGCGGTTGGTGGGATAATTCCCCAGGTTTGGGGAAGGGGGCATCTTGCAATGTTCAACATCGGGATAGGGGGGTCGGGATCAATCCCTGATTTAGATAGGATACAAATTCATGGGATTGGGATGTAAATGCCCGTGTATGTGTGGGGGATAATTCCCCAGGTTTGGGGAAGGGGGCATCTTGCAATGTTCAACATCAGGATAGGGAGTCGGGATCAATCCCTGATTTAGATAGGATACAAATTCATGGGATTGGGATAAAAATGCCCGTGTATGTGTGGGGGATAATTCCCTGGGTTTGGGGTCGGGGCGTCGTGCAATGCTCAGTATTGGGATGGAAATCCGCGGGATAGTAGATTGGGATCAATCCCTGAATGAGGTTGATGCAAATCCCTGTGATTGGGATGAAACTGCCCGTGTGGAGGGGGGGGCGGGTTAATGTATGGGGACGGGGGGGGGGGGGGGGGGGGGGCGGCTGCAGCTCCAGCTCCAGCCCGGTGGTCGCGGTGCAGGATTGGGACGATCCCGGATCCCTGGGCCCAGGGATGGGGTTTCCCGCGTATTTGGCGGCGTCTGACGCGCAGCCGCGGCCCCGGCGCTTTGTGGCGGCTCCGCTCCGCTCCGGGCCCGGCCCGAGGTTGGCGCATGCGCTGCCGGCACACGGGCACCGCTCTCAGAGCCCCCGGGTCACCTACCGGTCAACACTGAGCGGCCCCGCCCCCCCCCGCTCTCTCTCCACGTCACTCTCCGCCCCAACCCCTCGCCATCCGTGTCCGGGCCGCCCGGTCTCCACTCTGCGGCCGCTCCACATGCGCACTGCCGCCGCCCGCACGTTCCCCGGCCCGACCTGCACATGCGCACTGCCGCCGCCCGCGCGTCCCCAGCCGCCATGCACATGCGCACTGCCGCCGCCCGCACGTCCCCTGCCGCCCTGCACATGCGCACTGCCGCCGCCCGCATATTCCCGGCCGCCCTGCACATGCGCACTGCCGCGGCAACTGGTCGGCGCCGGGCACTTTCTCGCTCCCTTTGCATTGTGGGAGATCTAGCCGCCATTGCTGTCCTGTCGCCGCCCCGCCGTGACCGCTGAAACCCGACGCCGAATCACTCCCAAGATAGACACGAAACCCTAGAGGAACTCAGCGGGGCCGGCGGCATCTCTGGATAGAAGGAATTGGGGGACGTTTCGGGTCGAGACCCTTTTTTCAAACACCCTCTCGTTTTAGTGTTTTTAGTTTATTTAAAGATACAGCGCGGAAACAGGCCCTTCGGCCCAGCGAATCCATGCCGACCACCGATCACCCGTACACCAGTTTTGTTCTGCACACTCGGGACGTGAGTCAAGAGTGTTTCATTCTCTAATGAACCAATTAGAACAATGAAATTCTTACTTGCAGCAGCACAACACAATATGTAAACATAGTACTCTGTAAACAATGTTATAAACAGAAGGAAAAGATTACGTTTTGGGTTGGGTCTGAGAAAGGGCCCTGCACGTCTTTGGAATGTGGAAGGAAAGAAGAGCACCCCCAGAAAACCCATGCGATCAAAGGGCACCCATATTCAGGATCGATTCCATGTCCCCGGCACTTTTAGGCAGCAACTTTACGGCCACTGTGCTGCCCCGTAGTATTGAACTGAATTAAACATAGCTGTAAAGGGGGACATAGCGTGACTTAGATATTTAAGACTGAAAATGAATAGTTTGTTATTTTTAGTAACCAAAGTTACCAACATTTAATTTTTTTAAATCAAGATATAGTGGCACTGCTGGTAGAGTTGCTGCCTCACACCCAGAGATCTGTGTGCGATCCTGGAGAAGTGTCTCGACCCGAAACGTCACCCCTTCCTTCTCTCCTAGATGCTGCCTGACCCGCTGAGCTACTCCAGCATTTTGTGATACCTGTCCTTGGGCACTGTCTGTGTTCAATTTGCACATTCTCCCTGCAAGTGTGTAGGCTTCCTGCCACATCCCATAGACAAATTGGGTTTGGAGGTTAATTTGTCTCTAAAATTGCCCCAAATGTGTAGGGAGTAGGTGAGGAAAGTGGGATAACAGAACTAGTGTGAATGGGCAATTGATGGTCATGTGGACTTTGTGAGCCGAAGGGCCTGTTTCCATGCTAAATCTCCGTTGGAAATATGCAAGAGACCAAAGTATGAAGATGCACTGAAAACCTAGAGGGCTGAAAGATTAGAGGAGGTAGTGTGAATGGTGAAATTCATATTTCTTTTTAATTTACTCTGTTGACCACAGGTTAGCTGTATAAATCGCAAACTGGTTCCTGATTTTATTTTTGATTCTGGCAGTGAATGCCACATGCAAAATTATTAAAAACAGCATAAATCCCCCCACCCTCATCACCCAGTTCCTTTTTACTCCTCCATCCACTCACCTCCCTCCCTTCCCAATTCCAATTCAACCATTTTTCTGCCCCCATCCTTGTTCATGCCAGCCCTGGTTCTACATTTTATGCGCCATTTGCATTATTTTGTCTTCTGTATTTATAACCTCTAACTAACTCACCTGCCAATTAATCCTTCCTCACCTAGATAGACAAAAAATGCTGGAGTAATTCAGCGGGTCAGGCAGCATCGCTGGAGAACATGGATGGGTGACAGAACATGCATTGGACAGATCCAGGATGGGGAGGAATCTGCCTACAGATGGGAAGTGACACAGCTGGCATCCTGGTGCCATCGCAACAACCTCGAGCTTTATGCTCTAAAGACAGTGGAACTAATTGTAGACTTTCAAAGAGATCCACCTCCCCTACACCCACTCACCATCAACAACACCAGTCACATCTGTGGAGTCATTTAAGTTCCGTGGAACCATCGTCTCCTGGGACCTTAAATGGGGGGGGGGGGGCACCATCGATTCCACCGTCAAAAAGGCCCAACAGAGGATGTACTTCCTGCGGCAACTGAGGAAACACAATCTGCCACAGGCAATGATGCTCCAATTCTACACTGCTATCATTGAGTCTGTCCTCACCTCCTCCATCATGGTCTGGTTTGGCTCAGCCACCAAGCGCCACATCTGGAGGCTGCAACAGATCGTTCGCTCAGCTGAGGTTGTTGGCTGCAACGGATCGTTCGCTCAGCTGAGGTTGTTGGCTGCAACCTTCCCCCCCATTGACGAACTGTGCAGTGCAAGGGCCAGGAAGCGAGCGGTTAAGATGATCTCTGACCCCACTCGCCCTGGCCACAAAATCTTTGAAGTACTTCCCTCTGGAAGGCGACTCCGGACTGTCAAAGCAGCCACAGCCAGACATTAAAACAGCTTTTTTTGCACGAGTAGTTGTTCTACTCAATAACCAAAGTCTGTAGTCTCTTTTTTGCTCTGGTTTATTTTCACTTACATGTTTAGACCATAATATTGTATCCGTACTGTTTCGATGTGTTTATGCTTCATTCTTAATTGTTAAATGTATGTTTGCGTTGTGATTTGTGAGCGGAGCACCAAGGCACATTCCTTTGAAATGCACATACTTGGCAAATAAACTTATTCATTCATTCAGGACTTCGGACTGATCATCAGGGTCAGCCGATCACATCCTAGCTCTTATCCCATCCCTTACCCTCAAATCTTTCTATCAGCTATCTCCCCTCTACGCCATCACTCTGAAGAAGGATCCTGACCTGAAACATGATTTGTCCTCTACTTAAACAGATGCTGCCTGATCCAGATTCCTCCAGCAGTTGTTTTTTAAAAATCTTTGCTTTGGACACTGATTAGGATCTTGACCCCACTCATCACCTATTCCTTTTCTGCAGAGATGCTGCCTGACCCATTGAGTTACTCCAGCTTTGTCTGTCTGTCTTCAGTTTCCAAAGCCCTGCCTTGAACATTTACATGATTCAGGATGGCCCATTTCCTTTTTTATTTAAAAAATAAAATATATTCAGAAAGATATGAAAAGAAGAAATCCAAAATTGTACATGGGGTTTTATATTCACAATCTTTATCCATCTGTACATGGTGCTATCGGCTTAATAGATTCTATTATGACAATGCACCAATGTCACTCATGTGGCCTCTGAAAAGTACCCTGATATGTTTGTGGGACTCTGCCCCACGTTTTCTAATATTGGCAGGGTGTGAAGGGCTCCAATCTGCAACATCGCTTGCCCATTCCCTCCAGAGATGCTGCCTGACCCACTGAGATACTCAAGCACTTTGTGTTTCAATCAGTTTTCCAGTTCTCTGTCTCTCCTTAGATACCAGCCCTTCCCTACAAAGCCTTTGCATTGACAGCATGAACCAGGCCACTTAAACAAACTGGAAGAACAGCAGCTCATATTCCCCTTGGGTAGCTTTCAAACCAACAGTATGAACATTGAATTGTCCATTTTCAGTCAATGTCCAACTAATCCCCCCCCTTCCACACACCCTCTGTCTCTCCCATACCCCCTGTCTCTCCCATACCCTCTGTCTCTCCCATACCCTCTGTCTCTCCCATACCCCCTGTCTCTCCCATACCCTCTGTCTCTCCCATACCCCCTGTCTCTCCCATACCCCCTGTCTCTCCCATACCCCCTCCTCTCCCATGTGCCCCATTGGACTCCCATCTATTTTTCCACACCCCTCTCCCCACCTGCTACATTCCTCCCTCCAGCTTCAGGGTCATATCAGGGTCAGTACAGGAGAAGTGGGCCATAGTCCTGTGCTGGACTGTTGTCTGTTTCCTCCGCTTGCCGGCCTGGTCTGAAGCAGGGTCTCAGCCCAACCCGTCCCCCCTTCCTCCTCTCCAGAGATGCTGCCTGTCCCGCTGAGTTACTCCAGCATTTTGCTCCATCAATGTCCGGCACGTGACGTCCGGCCCCGCCCCGAATCATCGATGAATGGCCAACACGTGACGCCCAGCCCGGCATGAATGGAGATCACGTGACACTCACGCCCCAAACTAATGAGTGAGTGAATGGCACCTGCCGGCCCCGCCCACGCAAATCAACCGACGTCACGTGACGTCCCGGCCCACGCAAAATCCACAGACGTCACGTGACGTCCCCGCCATGGAGGATCATGTGACGTCCCCGCCTCGTGTCTGGGTGGAGGGTCACGTGACGTCCCCTACCCGTCAATGGACGGAGGGGCACGTGACGTCCCCGCCCCGCCATCAGCGCGGCCGCCACGTGACGCGACGCGCCGCCATCTTGCCGCCGCGGGCACGAGGCCGGTGGAGGGGGAGCGGTGGCGGCCGGGAAGCTGCAGGTTTCAGCGCCGCTCCTGTCCGTCCGTCTGCGGGTCCGGGCCCGGCCGCGGGTCCAAGCGGCGACACCCAGCGGGTCCACAGCTCACAATGGCGGCGTAAAGCGTCGTCCCTGTCTGAGGCCCCGCCCCCCCCGGGCGCTCCCTCCCTCCCCCCCCCGGGCGCTCCCTCCCCCCCCCCCTTCTCCCGGCGCTCCCTCCCCCCCCCAGGCGCTCCCTCCCCCCCCCCCGGGCGCTCCCTCCCCCCCCCCCCGGGCGCTCCCTCCCCCCCCCCCCCGGGCGCTCCCTCCCCCCCCCAGGCGCTCCCTCCCCCCCCCCCGGGCGCTCCCTCCCCCCCCCCCCGGGCGTTCCCTCCCCCCCCCCCGGGCGTTCCCTCCCCCCCCCCCCCGGGCGTTCCCTCCCCCCCCCCCTGGGCGCTCCCCCCCCCCCCCGGGCGCTCCCTCCCCCCCCCGGGCGCTCCCTCCCCCCCCCCGGGCGCTCCCTCCCCCCCCCGGGCGCTCCCTCCCCCCCCCGGGCGCTCCCTCCCCCCCCCCGGGCGCTCCCTCCCTCCCCGGGCGCTTGTCCCTCCCCCCCCCGGGCGCTCCGTCCCCCCCCCCCCCGGGCGCTTGTCCCTTGGGCCGTGTTATGTGAAACTACTTGACGCGTTCAAACAGGTGGGAATCTGGAAATCGTCCCGCATTTCGCGTTGAGACCAAGAGGGGGGTCGAGGTGTCCCAGCGGTAGAGTTGCTGCCTGACAGCGCCAGTGTCCCGGGTTCGACCCTGACTACAGGTGCAGGCTGTACGGCGTTTGTACCTTCTCCCCACAGCTTCAGACAGTGGGGTTTCTCCGGTTTCCACCCCCACTCCGAAGACGTCAGGTGGAGAATTCTTTAGTGTGTGGAAAAGGTGGTGGTAATAGTGAGGCGAGACTTCCACTGCTGAATCACTATCGCTGAATTACAATATGTACTCATTCCATATTCTTTCATCCTCCCACAGTATGGACAGTAATATCAATTGGCTAATGGAGAAGTGCTACGGATTCCTGCCCTTCCTGTGGTTGTACAACTCCTGATTGAAGAGGAGGATTTACCAGGAGCCCTGCTGCGGTTATGTTGCAATAGGTAGGTTCAGAGGTGCCATGTAATTATGTACCCTATATAAATTGCACCATTTAAAAATCTGGTCATGTACGGAATAAAAATAATTTGCACGAGTTGTCTTTGGAAGTGAATCAGATGGTCAACACACTTTTGCCAACGTTACTGATTTGAATGTTGCCAAATCATCCTCAAAGTTACTGTTGTTAAGCTAAAGTTGACTGACTCAAAGAAAGGAATAGAATAAAGAACATTATGGCTCTTTGGCTCACAATGTCTGTGTTGCCAAGATGTCTGTGTTGAAATTATGCCACTATAAATCCTCTACCTGCAGCTGATCCATTCCCTGCATGCCCAGGTGCCAATCAAAGGATTATAGAACAATACCATAGAACAGGCAAAAAAAACCTCATAAATAACTGATTGTCGAGTTCAGCATCTTACATTGTTTTAGTCACTCCCCTGAGCAGCAGGGAGAGAATCAAAGTACTGCATTCCAGTTACTTAGTCTTGGCCCTTGATGCTTGCTGCAGCACCTACACTTCTATAATAGCTGCTGGACTCTCAATTTCGCTGCCTACTAAGTTGGACAACAGTTTTGAGCAAAGATACAAGATAGACCACTCGACCCTAAAAACCATAGTATGTCACGGTGCTGTTTTAGTAGGCAGAAACTTGCAGAAACATTTAAAAAGAAAAATTAACAAAAATCTGTGAATTGATAGATGAGATATATTCTGCATTTTAATGGGAACATACTGTTCGCACTGATTACACTACAAGAGGCATAGCGAATGGTGGGTTTTGCCTACTAAAATGGTGGGGCGTTACGCTCCATTGCATACTACAGTTCAGTATAGCGATTTCAAGGAAGTAGTCCATCTTGTTCTTCTAGTATCTTTGGTTTTCAGTGGCGCTAAATATCTAGGCTTTGGATTCATTCCAGAGGGTCCTCGAATGAAATTCAACTGCTGCAGCTCGACTTTGACACATTTTGTTTGTGAAATCTTCACCCTCTCCTCTGGTTATCTCCTCTTTACACACTCAGTCCTGGTGCAGGGTCTCGACCTGAGACATAGATTATTCCTTTGCTTCCACAGTACTAGGAAGCAGCTGCTGAGTTCCTCCAGTAATGTGTTTGTTGCAGTACAATTATGCTGTTTTTTTATGCTAACAGAAATTATTTCCCCCCACAGTCAAGTATGGACAGATTGCCTCTTTCAAGAACGTTGACAAGAAATTCGACACTCGTGCCCTGATGTCTGAGGTAAAATAGGGAAAGGCTTATTATTGGAATTAGTTTTTATTTCAATGTATTACAGGAGTACAATTTACTGTGGCGTTGTGTTGCTTACTGCCCTGGAGCTAACACTTCACACTCACTTTGCCCCTCATCATTTAACCTCCCCACCATCTTTCAAATGAAAGAAAAACATTGTGGACATTCCCAAAACAATAGGAGAGATTAGACAGCAGGTGGTGTAATGTCAATGATAATAAAGCGATGTTGCTCATTTAGTGGAGATTACAGACTTTGTAAGTCTGAAAGTCTTTGCTTGCTTTGGTCATTGTTCAATTTCTTGTTAATCACTTTGAACAGAAATTTTCAGCAAATAGCTTTTAATATTCATAGATCTGAGACAAATGGATTAAATTGGCAATAATTTGTCAATCTTGTCCTCTCCATAATAAACATTGCACAGCACTGGGGTGCAAGGAAATTGCCTATTTGTTATCTCATTGATAGCTTTGTAAAAGTTGTTTTACTCTTCACTAAGTGGAAAAGTATATTATGTCTATTCTGTTGACCAAAAATCTTTCCTCAATGTTTTATTCTTTTCCTGATAAGTATAATTTCACATTTTTCTACCAATGCTTAATCATTTTTACAGCTCTTCTAGTGTATCCATATTTTTTTTAAATAGCATGGCAACTGAAACACAACACTAAGTTTTTCAAATTTTCGTTTTGTCCCTCTATAAATATGTTTGGTTTGCTTTTGCTTGAACCTTTTAAACCACTTCATGATTTTTTGTATATTTGTAAGTCCAAATTCATTTTTCCCTTTAGATTCTCAGACAGCTAGCCTAGAATTTTGACACATCAGAAAAACAGGAGTTACAATGTTGAAAATTGTATTAATGTGACATCATGTAATTTTGCCTACATTTTTGGCGCATCAACATCTATCATTATTCACGTATGATTATTTTAATGGTTAATTTGTTAACCTCACATATCGCTCAGCAAAATAGTGACAATGCCCAAATTCATTTCCAGGGAGATTTTCAAAGATGTTGGTCTATATAACGAAGGTATCACAAAATGCTGGAGTAACTCAGTGGGTGAGGCAGCATCTCTGGAGAGAAGGAAGGGGTGACGTTTCGGGTTGAGACCCTTCTTCAGACTGACCCGCTGAGTTACTCCAGCATTTTGTGATACCTTCGATTTGTACCAGCATCTGTAGTTATTTTTCTAAACAACTTGGTCTAAATAACGAATGCCATTGATCATGGAGAAGAACCAGCTTTTATTAATCATGAAGCTGAAACTGAATGTCTTTAAACAGCAAGTCTGTGTGCTTGCCTGTGTATAATCCATATCCCTTCATTCCTTGCACATTCATGTGCCTATCAAAAAGCCTCTCAAGTGCCATTATCGTATCTGTCTCAACCACAACCTTGGCAGTGCATTCCAGGCACTCAACACCCACTGTGTAAAAAATATATATTTAAAAAACCCCTCAATAATTTGCAATCAAAATTATCTCGTAGTGCCTCTCTGGCTAATCGTGGTTGTCAATAAGGTAGTCCTCAAGCCAACATAGTTTAGTATTTATTTCTGGAGAGGCTGAATTAAAATTTCAAAGTTACTGAGTTCCGATTGAATTCTGCCTCATATGTGGAAAGACATATGACTCTTCATGGAAGCATTGGAGGGGATACAAACATGATCAACAGGTGTGGGACCAAAATTGGGAATTGCTACTCATCTTTTAAACAATGAGTTAATTTGACTGGGAAAAAGAGGAACTTAACAAGATACTAGGGTTTTCCATTTCACCCACTACCAACCCTTGCAGACAACCATGGCTTATTGCAGACCGAACCATATGTCACTTTGCTGTGGAGAGCCAGTAGAGGGCTGAGGCCCTCTTTCAGGTTCTGAGTGTAATAGGAACCGAGTGTAATACATCCAGTGAATTGGCTTCCACTGCCACCTGTGGCAGAGAATTCCACAGGTTCACAACTCTCTGGGTGAAAAAGTTTTTCCTCATCTCAGTCCTAAATGGCCAACCCCCTTATTCTTAAACTGTGACTCCTGGTTCTGGACTCTCCCAACATGAAGAACATTTTTCCTGCATCTAGCCTGTCCTATCCCTTAACGTTATGTTTCTATAAGATCTCCTCTTATCCTTCTAAATTCCAGTGAATATAAACCCAGTCTAAATTCCAGTGAATATAAGCCCAGTATCTCCCTCCTTCTGCTTTGCATTTCACTTCTTTTCTCTAATTATCTGACAGTCTTGTGTCTCTTTTTATCTTCACCGTTTGTCCCCCCATCTGCTTATAAAACCCCCTCGCCTGTATCCACTTGCTCGGCTTTGTCCCCTCCCACCTTTTTTTCAGCTTTCTCGCCTTCCATATTACAACTAAAACATCACCTATTCATTCCCTCCAGTGATGTTGCCTGACCTGCTGAGTTATACCAGCACTCTATGTTTTATTTTTGGTGTGCTAGTTGTAAATGTGCGCTGGATCTACTAAGTGACTTGGTTTTATGTACCCTGCTACCATATCTTTAATTTAATTTCCCTAATGCTGATGCCAGCCTAACTGATCTGAGGTTCCTCATTTTCTATCTCCCTCTCTCCTGAAATAGTGAAGCGTCATTTGCTCTCTTCCAACTTGTGTGAACCATTCTGCAACCTACGGAATTCTGGAAGACGATGAACAGTGCGCCTGCCTGAAAGGCTGCGGATCAAGCTCTGGAATTTGGGCAGCTATTTTCCAGCCGGCACGGACACCATCTTCTATGTCACCAACTCTACGACTACTTGAAACTGGCAAGACCTCTGATACACGCAACATCGTGGAAACCTGGAGCGCTCTCCCCAAAAGGCTTTTTGGATGCTGTGGGTCAGTTGGTATTTTCAATGCCATGATAAATAAGATTTTTGGTGGGAGGGTTAATGTGCATAAATTCGGAGCAAATGTGCATAAATTAATCTGAGCACAGGCCTTCCCTGACTAACAAATGGATTCCATTTGTGCAGATGTTGATTTTTATATTTGTCAGAAAATAGGCAAAAATTACTCTTATGGTAACCATTCTACTGCATTTTGTAATGAATGCCATTAAAAAACACAATTCTGATAAGAAGGAACAAGAAGGACAAGAAGGAACAATTAAAAGAGACAAAACTAGTTCTGACGTTCCAAGAAATGAACGTATGTATGTACATTGGACTTTTGAATTTAATATTGGAGCTTTTCTGCATGTATGAGTTTCTCGTAAGTGGGGCATTTGTTACTCTGGGACGGCCTGTGTACTGCTCTGTCATGATTGAATGGCAAGAAAACTGAATTGATTGTGATTTTAGCTTTGAAGAGTAATGTTGTGCAGATCATCTAATTGAGGTATAGAAAAGTATTTATGGCACTTGGAATATAATTTTATATTCAGGAGGGAGGGACGGAATGCTGAGGCACAACAAATTTGCCATATGCTTGTTTAGTTTCTGTAATGAAAAATGATTTATAATCTGGCAAGCAAAGTCATTAATCGATTGTCTCGTGGTTTACACATGTGGCTATTTCACATAATAGATCAAAAGTATTACCTTTGATTCTTTTTCACTAAATCAGTATCCCTTGTTTGGAAACCTTTATGCCTTTGGCAAGAACCGTACGTACCTGACTGATCTATGAACTCTCCTTTTAACCTTCTCTAAGCACTACAATCCCACTTTCTTTGGATTTTTCATATAAGTGAAGCCTTTCATCTTGATACCATTCTTGCTGTTTTTTATGCAGTTGAGCAGACTGATGTAGAAGAGATTTGTAAAAACTTAGCACACCTTACTTGCTTTTATACTTTGCTTCTCTGTTCCAAAGGTTCTGTGTTCCTTTTTTAAATTGTCTAAACCAACTTGTTCTGCAATTGTTAAAAATTGCCTTTGCCTCTGCAGCAGTCCCTGTCCCAACATCCCCATAAAATTGTACCATTTAGTTCACATGGAATTATACAGGCGAGTGCTGGGTTACTGTTCCTTCTCTGTTGTTTAGGTAGCACTCTATGCAGTGCAGCTTTGATTGCAGGCATGAGATGATGTGGAATGCTTGGTTTTAGGTACTGGTGAATCCAACCAGTGACAGGACTCGGACTCAAGCAATAGACAACTCTCGACCGTCATTAGAGGCAAAAATTGGATATTAAAAGCTACTGTAGAATTGCATGCAAACATGGGTGACAAACTGCATTAATATTTCCCATGATTACAAGCATCTGATAATACCACAAAATGGTCATGCCAGAAGTATGCGAAACATTTTCGCTTTAAACTAATAATCCCATTACACATTGCCTTGCTTGCAAAGCCTGGATGTTTTGGGGTCACCACCAGAGTGGTAAATGTGACTTGTATCCTTCCTGAGTAATCGATTTAAAATGCATTTACAAGTTCATGAGTCATTCGAGTTTAGTTAGCCATTTGCCTCATTGAGTCGACCCCGCCATTCAATCATGGCTCATCTACCTTTCCTCCTCAACCCCATTCTCCTGCTTATCCCACAACCTTTGACATCCTTACTAATCAAGAACATGTCAATTTCTGCTTTAAGTATACCCAATGACATTGCCTCCACAGCCACCTGTGGCAATGAATTCCACAGATTCACAACCCGATGACTAAAGAAATTCATCCTTATATTTATATGGATATGTCCTTTTATTCCGAGGCTGTGCCCTGTGGTCCAAGACTCTCCCACTAGTGGAAACATCCCCTCCACGTCCACCCTATCCAAGCCTATCACTATTCTGTAAGTTTCAATGAGATCCTCTCTCATCCTTCCAAACTCCAGTGAGTACAGGTCCTGAGTGGTCAAACGCTCATACATTAACCCAATCATCCCCGGGATCATTCTCGTAAACCTCCTCTGGATGTCGGCACAGCCAGCCCCCGCCTCCGATGTGGGCCCAAAACTGCTCGCAATACTCCAAATGCAGTCTGACCAGTGCCTTCTAAAGCTTCAGCATTACATCCCTGTTTTTATATTCTAATCCTCTCAAAATAAATGTTTTTAGATCACTTGCCAGGCTTTGTACTCCCTCACCCACCCCTCTTTTTCAGGTTTGCTATGTCACGAAGCCACTCCCAACAGGCCGCTCCACTCGAGCTTGCTTCCCTTTTATTTGCTACTCTCTCTATCGGTCGCCTACTTCACACTAATGTCCCGCCCCCACAATCAGCAATTCTGAAAAAACTCTGCTACTCTTCACGCTGGTTTTTAAAACCTTTTTCTTGTAAAAAAAAAAGCAGATTCTTCTAGCAAGATGGCTCTTTTCCCTCTGGCTTCAGTTTTTGCAGTAGGAGCAATCCCAATGATCCTCTGCATCCATTGTATTTGATACTCCCACACTCTGGCCAGGGACCCCATCCAGATCTGTGCTTTCTGCGGATTCACTCTCAGGAAGTGGTCTTGCATCTCCCAAAGTAACTGTTGGTGCAAGTGCATCCAACACTAGCGGGACAAGTGGCATTCCACCACTGACCTCCTGTTTAAAATGCATTGAGTTCATGGGGCTGGGACCCATTGTTGCCCGCAATACTTGCTGTTTTTGTTTGGAAGCCGTTGTAATGTGTTAGCCTTGCCACAATGTAGGAGTATCCGTGTCAGTGCTGTGTGGAGGGGAGGGGGGGAGGTTGTGGGTTGGGTGATTGTGGGTTGGGTGGTTGTGGGTTGGGTGGTTGTGGGGTGGGTGCATGAGTGGTTGTGGGGGGGGGGGGGGGGTGGTGGTTCCAGCTTGTTTCTCACGTCTCGTGAGTGGATGGCAGCTCTTGGTCAAGGCAAGAATCAGCCACTCCATCAGGTGGGTGGTTGGGCTCATGCAGTCTGAGAGTTTGGTAGCAGATTCAGCCCTTCAGGAATATGAACGAAACTATTATGGTGGTGGCCGTTGTAGATGACGATAGGATTGTTGTGCAGTCTCATGTCTTGTTGGATTGAGTGTGGCTCATGAGTCCGATGTGCAGCCACACACGCGGGACCAGTGGGAGGCACATGATGGCCGCTGTGGGGGGGGGGGGATTTAGAGCTGCAGCCTTCCTCCTGTCTCTGGCATGAATGAGTCGGCTTCGGCGATTGTCTTTGAAACTGCTGAACGCCTCTCCAGTGGTTGTGCGCCAGTCTGTCCTGTCACTGGCACGGGTTTCCAGTTCTTTTGGGACTTGGCCTGTGTGGTGGAGGTGGTCCGTGATGCAGTCTTTGAACCGTTTCTTTGGGTGCCCTGGTTCTTTAACTCCATGACAGAACTCCGTACATACAAGGCATGCGAGATTCATCCACTCGGATCACATGGCCTGTCCATCGAAGATGGGCCTTTATGACCATTGCTTCTTTGATGCTTGTAAAGCCAGACTGGTCCAGCAGTTCCTCGTTGGTCACCCTGTCCTGCCAGCGAATGCCCATCATTGACCGCAGAGAGCGCATGTGAAATTTCTCAAGCTGCTGGGCGATAAATATTATTACAATTATACTTGGTGCCATACTTGCAGGTAGAAAAAATATTTAGAAGTGTAGAGCGATTTTATCGGATGATAGTATAAGAAAATAACTGCAGATGCTGGTACAAATCGACGGTATTTATTCACGGTATTGGAGTAACTCAGCAGGTCAGGCTGAAGAAGGGTCTCGACCCGAAACGTCACCCATTCCTTCTCTCCTGAGATGCTGCCTGACCTGCTGAGTTACTCCAGCATTTTGTGAAGCAATTATCGGATGATAGTGCAACTTCCTCTGGGAAGAGCACGCAAAGTGTAGCCACATTGGTGCCACTTATCGATCAGATGGATGGCAAAATCATGACTGGGACTGGGTCAGACGGAGGGTGTGAGGAGGACAGGGTAGGATGGGGGGGGGCTCAAGGAAGGTAGTGTGGAGTGAGTGATGGGTCAGGGAGTAGAGAGGGTTGTGCGGGCAGGAGGGTGCAGAAATGGGCAGATAGGAGGAACGTCAATGGGACCCCACAGTGAAAATAAAGTTAAGGCTGCACCATTTCGTACAAGTTCGATAAGGTGTTTCTTAAACTTTTCTGTGGATGTTACAGTTACTTTGTCTGTAGAACCTCCAAGGAATGCATACTTTGAGAAGATTTCGCAGTGGAGCAGTAAAATGGAGACAAGACATTTCTGGTGGTGGATTCTTGAGCAAAACACACAAGTGCCGGAGGAACTGGGTGGGTTCAGGCAGCATCCTTGGAGGGAATGGACAGGTGATGATGGGTCCGTTCGGGGCCCTTTTTTTTTTAAGAGTCTTTTTTCGTTTGGTCAATTTTCCAGCATCTGCAACTTTAATTTCTTGGTGGCTTTTACCAAATTTGGTTTATCATTGGCAAGTGTGAGACAGACCTTCAGTTCAGCTGATTGTCTGACTACATTTGTTTCATTGCATTGTCCTCTTCCTACTATGCATCAACCCTGTTACAATTGTACTGTTCACGGTCAAACACAGTGCAGCTGCTTACTTCCCTCTTAAGTTAGTCATCCTATGAGACTACCCATCCAGTGGAACTCAATTATTAACTTAATGGAAAATTTGTTCGTGTGCTTTCCACTGTCAAAAACTTGCAATAGATTATGACAAGGTGTTGGAGAGCAAATCACTTTTTTTTCCACAGAGAGCCCCTGCCCAATGAGTTTATGTGAACCATACTCATTGAGTTAATTAATAGGCCTATTGTTTTGTTTGAAGCAGGCTTTTACTCTTGTATCTCACAAGCATCTTTGATGGATTAGTTGAAATTACTCAGCATCATTTCTGGTAAAATGCTTATAACAATTGTGATTGAATTATTGTTGGAAAAATGAGTTAATTCCTGTTACTGCCATAATTAATCCTCCAAATTGGAACAGAAACTCAACCACAAGTGATCATCATTTTTATGCACCTTTGGTTTTGTATATTAACTCCTGAATGTTTCTGATCCTATACCCACCTTTCTCAACTGTGGTATTTTCCCAATTGTTTATCGGTCCTTACAAATCCTTCCTCCATGCTATTTGCTTTTAATAACAAAGTCTTCCCTGGGTGCCACGCTTTACCTACATGTGCACTAGAGCGTACTGCGAAAGGCATAATTGCTGCAGAGGTGAGTTTTTAACGAGATGGCCTCTTGGCTCCCTTCATCATCTCACAAAAGGGAGAGCACCTGCCTCATAGTACATGTGATGATGTCCTGTTAACTTCTGGACCTGCAAGTGAGTTGTAATAGCTAGCCCACACGCAATAGAGGTGTGGGAAAAGAATATCTAGCTTGTTTCTGTGGAATGCGAAACAAGTGGGCTGCTTTGAATAATGATCTCAACTATGGGAATGCTGTTGGAGATGCATCAATTGATGCAGATGGATAAAATCCTATCATGCTCCTGCCTTGCATCTGGTTGAAAACTTTGGGACATGAGTAGATGAATTACTACAGCCCCTGACCAGCTCTTGTCGCCACAGTAATTGTGTTTGATCTACTTGAGTTTCTGGCCGGTGATGACCCCAGAATGTTGGTGGGTCCTGATTGATTGAGGTTCAACTGTACGCGGTTCGATTCTCTATTTTTGAAGCTGATCTTTGATACTTCACTGTCTGAATGTTACTTGCCACCCTTCAGCCTACGCTGAATGTCGTCTAGATTCAGCTGAATTCTGGACATGAACTAGTTAATTTTCTAATGATTACAGAGTGATACGGCGTGGATTCAGGCCCTTCTGCTCAACTTGCTCATGCCGGCTACATGTCCCAGCTACATTAGTCCCACCTGCCTGCGTTTGGCCCATATCCCTCCAAACCTGTCCTATCCATGTACCTGTCTAACTGTTTCATAAACATCAGGAAAGTCCCAACCTCAACTAGGTCTGGCAGCTCGTTCCATACATCCATCACCCTTTGTGTGAAAAAGTTAACCCTCAGATTCCAAGGAGACAGACACCATATTTTAGGAGGCCCATACCACATTTTCTCCTTTGATAATAATTTTATAGTAACTTGCATTTTGTGGACAGTTAAATAAAGGTGGCACGTGGGCGTAGCGGTCGAGCTACTACCTCACTGTCAGAGACCCGGGTTTGATCCTGACTTTGGAGACTTGTCCGTATGGAGTTTGTACCTTTTCCCCATGACCTGTGTGGGTTTTCTCCGACATCTTCGGTTTCCTCCCACACTCCAAAGATGTACATGTTTGTAGGTTAATTGGCTTGGTGTAAAAGTTGTACCTCGTGTGTTAATGTGCGGCGATTGCTGGTTGGTGCGGACTCGTTGGGGCGAAGGGCCTGTTTCTGTGCTGTATCTCTAAACTAAAGTCTGCACAAGGAAGTCTATTGTGTTTGTGTGTGAAAGGTTTCAGTTTTGCAGCAACTAAATTAAGATCCTTTTTAATAACTGTTCAAATTAATGCTGACAACACTCAACCAAATATTCTCTCTCTCGTAGCAGTCTCAGCACCACTGGTGATTCAACAGACCGCAGTTTTTTAACCAAAAATAATTTAATCAACAATATGTGCAGTGCAAAATAAATCAAATCAAAACCCAGCACCATAATACAGGTCAAACAAATACACTGAATAAACGACTATACAACAATTTTACCATCATTATTGAGGATGCATTCCACACCCCGCAGTGCCCAGCGGTCCCGGAAGGTTAAAGTTCAGTTTGCATTAGTCAAACACATTAGTCAACTCAGATACAACCACAATCCTTTATTAGGCATGCGGGAGTGGGAGAGAGATCACCAGTATGTTTACATACTGGTAGCCCCTTGTGGCCCCACTCAAAGATACAGCATTCTGGCTGCATCTTTATACAACACAAAGAGCCTTACGAGTTCTGCAAAGTCATCATTACTCCTTTTTTTTTTAAATGTCCAGTACAACCAGTATTAACAAAATAATTGCACGTGTAAGTTATTTAGCAGGTGTACAAAATAGCACACTAAGAACAACAATACAATACAAAACGTAGAGCAAAAGTACAAAATATATATATATATTGATACAAATGTTTCCAGGTCAACCAGAGCAGACCGTACAGTCCTCAACATCCAAGACGCCATGTATCCACGCTCTAGGCCTTTTACACCACCACTGACAGAATGTGTCATGTCCTCATCTCCATTCAACGAGGATTTAAAAAAAAAAGAAAATATAAATTAATATAGGTATACATCACTCTGGAATTGCAGGGAAGTCCAGTTGTCTAACATGAAAAAAAAAAGAGTCCACATTGCCCAAAATTTGTTTACAGACCCCCTAAGTGTGTGCTTGATTTTTTCCAACTTGATGCAATTTAAGATGTCTGTAATCCAAAGGGCATGAGAAGGGGATGCAGGAGATATCCACGTGAGCAAAATTAGTCGTCTTGCCAACAGAGTGACAAAGACAATTACATCCTTATTGATTTGAGTGAGTTGCAGTTCGGATGAGGAAACCCCAAATAATGCGGTAATAGAGTCTGGTTCAATCTGTGTGCCGCTTATTTCTGAGAGTGTGTTACAGATGTCTTTCCAGAAACCAGCAAGAGATGGGCAACACCAGAACATATGCACATGATTTGCAGGTGACTGATTGCATCTTACACAGTCCAGATTCACATAATTGTAAATTTTAGACAGTCTTGCTTTAGTCCAATGAACCCTATGAATGGGTTTACATTGGATGAGACCTTACCGAGCGCAAATAGAAGTATGCACCCTCCAAAGTGCTTCCTCCCATACTTCATCAGATATTTCCTTCCCCAATTCCTCCTCCCATGCAGATTTGGTGGTGTTTAATGAAGCGGTTTCTAATAAGCAAATTTGTCTATAGATTGTCAAGGTGCCTTTAAAAGTAGCAAGTGGGGTAAGAAAGATGTCAAACTGTGTTTCACCAGGAAGAGTGGGGAATGGGGGATCTATGCTGCGAATATAACTCCGGATCTGTAAAAATCTAAAAAAATGGTGCTTAAATTTAACTGATAATTGTTCAAACGTGGCAAATGTGTTATTTATATAAAGGTCTCTAAGGCTTTTAATAGCAAGGCTGGACCATGTTAATAAAACACTATCGGCCATAGATGGAAGGAAAGCTGGGTTTGAGGCTACCGGAGCCAAAAAAGAAGTTGTCTGAAACCCATAATGATGTCTACATTGATTCCAGATCTTCAGCGTCATTTTAACACATACATTTTTAGTAAAGGAGGACTAGGGGCCTGTAATGGGGGAGTGAGCGAAGGAAGACAGTGAAGCCGGTGTAGATGAGGCCGCCTTCATCTCAAGCCAAACTGGGGATGGGGATATCTCTCTGCTCTGCCACCAATACTGAATGATGCTAAGATTAGCGGCCCAGTAATAGGACCTAAAGTCTGGTAACGCTGGACCTCCGTCCAATCTGAGTCTCTGCAAACGCTGTTTTCGTAGCCTTGGAGTCCTTTTATCCCATATAAAAGGTATAATAAGACCGTCGATCTTTTTGAAAAATGTATTGGGAAGGAAAACCGGTAGGCGCTGAAATAAATATAAGAGTGTAGGGAGAGTATTCATTTTAATAGAATTAATTCTTGCGCTTAAAGAGAGATGGCGCAAAGACCAGCGTTCCAAATCATCCTAAGTGCAGGTTAAAAAAGGAACAAAGTTGGCCTGAAAAAGCTTGTCAAATCTATCTGTGACGTGTACCCCTAGATTGATAAAGCTACTCTAAGCAATTTTAAATGGCAGACTATGTAAGGGGAAACTCTTTGCAGCTGCATTGAGTGGCATCAGTTCGCTTTTACCAGGATTCAATTTATACCCTGATTAGTGGCCGAAGGATGTGAAAATGGCAAGGGCAGCAGGAACAGAGACAGTGAGATCGGATGTATATAACAATAAATAGTCCGCATACAAGGACAGTTTGTGCTCATGGCCGTATCTGACAATACCTTTGATAAGGGGGTTGGAGCGGAATACTATTGCAAGAGGTTCTATAGCGAGGGTGAACAGCAAGGGGCTTAAAGGGCAACCCTGGCTTGTTGACCGTTGCAGAGGGAATCATCCGGATTGAGTATTATTTGTCTTGACCGAAGCCTGAGGAGATGAGTACAGAAGTCTAATCCATGTGATGAATTTAGAACCACAGCCAAATCTATTTAAAGTATAAAAAAGATATTTCCACTCCACCCGGTCAAACGCCTTTTCCACGTCGAGGGATATCATGGCCTCAGAGGTATTGGTAACAGTGGGATTATATATGATATTAAATAATCGTCTAAGGTTAAAGAATGAGTATCTATTCTTAATAAATCCTTTTTGATCAGGAGAAATAATTGATGGGAGGACTGTTTCAAGACGCATTGCCAGAAGTTTGGGTAAAGTTTTATAATCAACATTCAACAGGCTAATTGGACGGTATGAAGCACAGTCAAGAGGGTCTTTGTTTTTTTTAAGAATAAGACAAATAGATATTTAACAAATTGATATTGAAATCACCACATATAAATACCTCCTTATCATTTATCTTATACATTTCAGCTTTCTTATCCTTAAATTGATCAATGTCTGATCCTGGTGTTCTATATACACAATTTAAGATTATATTTTTGGCTTTTGCCACATCAATTTCAATAGTTATACATTCCATTATATTGTCTATGGTTATCGTCACGCTGCCTTCAACTTTGCATTTGAGGTCTGCATCAACATACAGGGCAACTCCCCCTCTTTTGTTGGTCCTATTTACACAGAACATCTCATATCCCTCCAGTTCAACATCAACATCTTGGTCTCCACTAAACCAAGTCTAGATATCGCAATTACATTGAACCTCTTATCAAATTGACTCCAATATTCTTTGATCTTTTTCAAAATTGGTGTAGAGGCTTATGCTGTTGAGGTTTATTAATGATAATACTCCTTGCAGTTTCACATTACAGTT
>NC_135971.1:41082835-41085650 GCF_053455715.1 Rhinoraja longicauda | reverse complement strand
AGTTGGGATGTAATGTTGAAATTGTACAGGGCATTGGTGAGGCCGAATCTGGAGTATGGTGTGCAGTTCTGGTCGCCAAATTATAGGAAGGATGTCGACAAAATGGAGAGGGTACAGAGGAGATTTACTAGAATGTTGCCTGGGTTTCAGCACTTAGGCTACAGAGAGAGGTTGAACAGGTTGGGTCTTTGTTCTTTGGAGCGTAGAAGGTTGAGGGGGGACTTGATAGAGGTTTTTAAAATTATGAGAGGGACGGACAGAGTTGACGTGGGTAGGCTTTTCCCTTTGAGAGTGGGGAAGATTCCAACAAGGGGACATAGCTTCAGAATTGAGGGACAAAGGTTTAGGGGTAACATGAGGGGGAACTTCTTTACTCAGAGGGTTGTGGCTGTATGGAATGGGCTTCCGGTGGAAGTGGTGGAGGCTGGCTCGATTTTATTATTTAAGAGTAAATTGGATAGGTATATGGATAGGAGGGGATTGGAGGGTTATGGTCTGAGTGCAGGTAGATGAGACTAGGTCAGGGAGAATGGTCGGCGTGGACTGGTAGGGCCGGACAGGCCTGTTTCCATGCTGTAGTTGTTATATGTTATATATGTTATCTCGATAGCAAGATAGCGAACTACCTAGATAGCTATCTACATGCAATGCTAGACAGCTAGAAAGCTGGATATCTGTATGGCGAGATAGTTGGATATATTGATAGTAAGATAGGTAGTTCTCTATCTAGGCAGCTATTTGAAGGGTGCGCTCTCTCTTTCTCATCCTCTGTGGGCCTCGTGAGAGAGGGAGATCTTGTTAGATCCAGCTAGATAGACAGCTACCTAGCACGTGAGATACCTGGATAGTTAGGAAAATAAATGCAGATGCTGGTACAAATCGAAGGTTTCACAAAATGCTGGAGTAAATCAGCAGGTCAGGCAGCATATCGGAGAGAGGGAATGGTTGACCCGATACGTCACCCATTCCCGCTCCTAGATGCTGTCTGACCTGCTGAGTTTCTCCAGCATTTTGTGATAGCTAGCTAAACGGTTAGATCGCTAAATAGATGGTTATACGTACAGATGACTGGATGGCAAGATCGCTTGAAAGGTAGATGGCTATTTGGCGAGACGGTTAGAAGGCTAGTTGGGGAGAGGTAAAGGGACAGGCGTTGGTCGAGGGGAGAAGTAAAGGGACAGATGTTGGTCGAGTGGGGAGTTAAAGGGACAGGTGTTTGAGGGGCGAGTCCCTTTACCTCCCCAATCAACTCCATCCAAGGACCCGAACAGTCTTTCCAGGTGAGGCAGAGATTCACCTGCACCTCCTCCAACGTCATCAACTGTATCCGCTGTTCGAAGTGTCAACCTCTCTCCATCGGCGACACCAAGCGCAGGCTCGGCGATCGTTTCGCTGAACACCTCCGCTCAGTCAGTCTCAACCAACCTGATTTTCCGGTGGCTCAGCATTTCAACTCCCCCTCCCATTACCAATCTGACCTTTCTGTCATGGGCCTCCTCCATTGTCAGAGTGAGGACCAGCGCAAATTGGAGGAACATCACCTCATATTTCGCTTGGGTAGTTTACACCTCTGCGGTATCAACATTGACTTGTCTAACTTCAGATAGTCCCTGCTTTCCCTCTCAATCCACCCCCCCCTTCCCAGTTCTCCCACCAGTCTTCCTGTCTCCGCCTGTATCCTATCTTTTTCCGGCTCCATCCGCTGACATCAGTCTGAAGGGCTCGACCCGAAACGTCACCCATTCATTCTCTCCTGAGATGCTGCCTGACCCGCTGAGTTACTCCAGCATTTTGTCTACCTTAGCTAGATAGCTAGTCAGGTAGACATATAACTATATTAATAGCTACAGATCGAGATGGCTAGATAGCCACATAGCTAGACAGCTAGACAGCTAGATGGCTAGAGAGCTAGACAGCTAGAGAGCTAGAGAGCTAGCGTGGCTTTTCGCAATTAGCTGGATAAAGAGATGGCTAGACTGCGTCGGGAATCGCATTTCTGCGCACATTTTCTCATGGCATTTGTAAAGGTGTTGACGTCGTCGTTCGGGTCAATTGTCAAATCCTTGAATAGCGACCAGTGTTAGAGCTCTAGGGTCAAGCGGAATCATGGATTTGTAGAGAAGGCAGGCACAGGTTACTGATTGTGCATGATCAGCCATGATCACAGTGTATGGCGGTGCTGGCTCGAAGGGCCAAAGGGCATCCCCCTGCACCTATTTTCTAAGTTTTCTATGTCTATAGACTCCGTCCAATCCCGGAGTCAGTAATTAGTTCATAAGTTCATACGTCATTTGAGTAAGTCACTAGGCTCACCGAGTCTGATCCGCCATTCGATCATGGCTGCCCTATCTTTCCCACTAAAACCCAACCGCAACTTTGACACTTACTAATCACGGACCTGTCAGTCCCCAATTTAAAAACCTGTTAATGCCCCAATGACGGCCTCCAGAGGCGTCTGTGGCAGCATTCCCCAGATTCATCACCCTTTGACTAGCTTCAGAATAAAAGGACGTACATTTAAAATGAGATGATGAGAGATTTATTTCGTAAGAAGGTGGTAAATCTTTGGAATTCTGCCACAGACAGCTGTAGAAACCGTCATTGGGTATTTTAAAATCGGAGCTGGACATGGTCGTGATTCATAAGAGTGTCGACAATTACGGGGAGGCGGCAGGAGAATGGAGTTGAGTGGGAACGATAGGTGATCCATGATAGAATGCCGGTGTGGACTCGATGGGCCTTGGTGCAATAACTCTGCTGCTATGACTTTTGTACCCAGTGTTCTTTTTTAACAGTGCACTGCAGCATCCTCACA
>NC_135971.1:41006335-41082335 GCF_053455715.1 Rhinoraja longicauda | reverse complement strand
ACACCAACTCTTGTAGTTCACCACAGCAGCCAACTTTCATGATCTTTTTCAGCCTCCCATGTTCTTGTATTTCCCATGTCATCCTACTCACATCCTTTGCTTTATCTGATTCATTGAATCCCTCTTTCATGCACATTACCCGACACTCACCACATTCACCTCTCCAACATTTGTCATGCATATTCTCAGAATTACACAACAGGCTTTTCCACAAATCATTGTTGTAGGTGATGTCAAGCCCTGCCAATTGGAGCATAAAATTCTCATGCTGCAAACATTTGCATTGATCATCGGGTGTGTCCTTAAGCAAAAGAACATTTGACGGGCGCAGCTTTGCAAATACTGAGAAGCTTATTGGATGTTCTGGATGGCGTTCCTGAAAGAGTGCATGTGCTTTCATAGATATGTCAATATCAAATATCCTTCATTTTCACAGTCCTGATCGCACGGCATCCAGCATTTTGAACTGCAACAGTGGTACGTGGTCGAGGCCATTCCTGAACTTTATGGTAACCACATCGATGCAAATGCACATTCTGTCCGTAGAGAGCTATATTGAGGTTAAGAGATATCATCCATTTCCAACTCTTGTACATGAAACACCGGGACTGTCCGAAAAAAATACATTCAGCAGTTTCTAAAAAGAGTTCAATCCAGAATTTAGAAATGTGGTTTAGGCCCTCGGGATGGTTGGAAATGCGTACCTATTAAATGCAGATCTTTGACAATGGAACATACCAGTGTATTATCTGCAATGTTCTGTAATCTCTCGCGTTAAGAAGCTGCAATCCCAGCCCTTCATCTAGCAATCGCATGAAGAAAGAAGTAGGAACAATATCCAGGCTGTTCCCGGTACAAGCAGGCAAGGTTCCTAAGTGAACTTTACCGCAACCTTACTGTCGCCTTTTCACAAACGAGAGATGATAGAAACATAGAAAATAGGTGCAGGAGGAGGCCATTCGGCCCTTCGAGCCAGCACCACTATTCATTGTGATCATGGCTGATCATCCACAATCAGTAACCCGTGCCAACCTTCTCCCCATATCCCTTGATTCCGCTAGGCCCTAGAGCTCTATCTAACCCTCTTTTGAATTCATCCAGTGAATTGGCCTCCACTGCATTCTGTGGCAGAGAATTCCACAAATTCACAACTCTCTGGGTGAAAACAGTTTCTTCTCACTTGAGTTTTAAAGGGCCTCCTCTTTATTCTAAGACTGTGGTCCCTGGTTCTGGAATACAAGCCTAGTTTTTTCAAATTTTCATCATATGATTATGAGAGTCCCGCCATACCAGGGATTATGACAGTCCCGCCATCCCAGGGATTATGACAGTCCCGCCATCCCAGGGATTATGACAGTCCCGCCATCCCAGGGATTATGACAGTCCCGCCATCCCAGGGATGGAATGTGGAAACAAGCTGCTCACTGACCTGCTCGAAGTTCCCAATCGTTTATGTCTTTGTGCAGATTTCTGGAAATTGCAACACTGGAGACTACTTGTCCATCCTTACACGCCAGTTATAAAAAGACCAACATGTTCTAATGGCATTCCGTGACCCATACCATTCAGACATATGTATTTTAAATATATATATTTATACATCTACACTTCTTTAGACTGTTACTGAAAAATAGGGTGCAATATTAGTATTTCAAGAAATTGGATTTTATTTATAAATACAGGGAGAAAATAAAGAAACGCTGATGCGTCAGACACAAATGGCAGAAGAGATTAAACTGTCCGATCTCAGACCATTTATCAGATCCTCTCTCAGAGTTTCCCTTTTGTTTTATTGGGCTTTCAGATTTCCTGTGTCTGCATTTATCCCAAAATTTATATACCTTAACTATGTAGCCCAGAATTATTGTTTGAAATATAGAGCAAAGTCACACTGATTCTACGTCAACTAATGAAGGTCCATTCTCAGAATAGAGACAATGAACTGCAGATGCTGGTTTACAAAATAGGACACGGATGTACAAGAGGCCACATCGGCAACACGAAATGCAGTAGTTGTGGTTAACGGAACTGAACATGCGCATCTGTCGCACCTGGAAGGGTCCCTGGCTGAAGTTCAAGGAGGGGGGTAGAGGGAAAGTGTTATATATCCTGTGGTTGCAGAGAAACGTAGACGGGAGGAGATGATTTGTGTGGAAACTGATGAGTGAACCAAGGACTTGCGGAAGATGGAATGCGGTTGAGATAGAAAGATGTCACTGGCAGTGGGATCACGTTGAATGGGACGGAAATTTCGGTTGTTGGTGCGGAGGGGAGGGGGTAAGGGAGGGGGATTGTGAAGGGGGGGTGATAGCGAGAGAAGAACTACGGCAAACAGGATAATCGGGTTAGGAACGGGCAAAGATAGGGGACACCAGGGGGAAACCGCGTTTACTAAAGTGTAAGGACATCTTATAAGTACTAGAGTGGAAAAGTTGATCTTGGGAGCAGCTGCGGCGAACAGAGGAATTCCATTAGCAATCCAATGAGCGGAGTAGATACCTCAAGGCGCTTGATTTCTTACCGGCAGTTGGAGATTAAATCAAACACCAACCGTGTAAAAGGCAGGTAGGTGGACACCAAACGCACAAAGAATGTTGGAGACGGAAGGTGGTGGTAAACAAGCTCAACATAATGGCGTGCCGGAACCTTATTGACGTGTGGGTGTTGGTGCATAAGGAGGAGGCCTCTGTGTGTACTGACCATTCTGCATCTACAGGAGTGAGGGCAGGGATATGGTGATCTACTTTCAATGACTGGTGTACCACGACACCCAGGTCTCGTTGCATCTCCCCTTCTCCTAATCGGCTACCATTCAGATAATAGTCTGCTTTCCTGTTCTTGCCAGTGGATAACCTCATATTTATCCTCATTATACTGCATCTGCCATGCCTTTGCCCACTCACCTAACCTATCCAAGTCACGTTGCAGCCTCCTAGCATCCTCCTCACAGCTAACACTGCCACCCAGCTTCGTGTCATCCGCAAACTTGGAGATGTTGCATTCAATTCGTCCAAATCATTAATATATATTGTAAATAGCTGGGGTCCCAGCACTGAGCCTTGCGGTACCCCACTAGTCACTGCCTGCCATTCTGAAAAGGACCCGTTTATTCTTACACTTTGCTTCCTGTCTGCCAGCCAGTTCTCTATCCACATCAATACTGAACCCACAATACCGTGTGCTTTAAGTTTGCATACTAATCTCTTATGTGGGACCTTGTCGAAAGCCTTCTGGAAGTCCAGATATAACACATCCATTCTTTCTCCCTTATCCACTCTACTAGTTACATCCTCGAAAAATTCTATAAGTTTCTTCAGACATGATTTACCTTTCATAAATCCATGCTGACTTTGTCCAATGATTTTAACACTTTACAAATGTGCTGCTATCCCATTTTTAATAACTGACTAGCATTTTCCCCACTACCGATGTTAGACTAACTGGTCTGTAATTCCCCGTTTTCTCTCCCTCCCTTTTTGAAAAGTGGGGTTACATTAGCTACCCTCCAATCCTCAGGAACTACTCCAGAATCCAAAGAGTTTTGAAAAATTATCACTAATAACATATAACATATAACATATAACAACTACAGCATGGAAACAGGCCTGTCCGGCCCTACCAGTCCACGCCGACCATTCTCCCTGACCTAGTCTCATCTACCTGCACTCAGACCATAACCCTCTAATCCCCTCTTATCCATATACCTATCCAATTTACTCTTAAATAATAAAATCGAGTCAGCCTCCACCACTTCCACCGGAAGCCCATTCCATACAGCCACAACCCTCTGAGTAAAGAAATTCCCCCTCATGTTACCCCTAAACCTTTGTCCCTCAATTCTGAAGCTATGTCCCCTTGTTGGAATCTTCCCCACTCTCAAAGGGAAAAGCCTACCCACGTCAACTCTGTCCGTCCCTCTCAAAATTTTAAAAACCTCTATCAAGTCCCCCCTCAACCTTCTACGCTCCAAAGAATAAAGACCCAACCTGTTCAACCTCTCTCTGTAGCCTAAGTGCTGAAACCCAGGCAACATTCTAGTAAATCTCCTCTGTACCCTCTCCATTTTGTCGACATCCTTCCTATAATTTGGCGACCAGAACTGCACACCATACTCCAGATTCGGCCTCACCAATGCCCTGTACAATTTCAACATTACATCCCAACTTCTATACTCGATGCTCTGATTTATAAAAGCAAGCATACCAAACGCCTTCTTCACCACCCTATCCACATGAGATTCCACCTTCAGGGAACAATGCACAGTTATTCCCAGATCCCTCTGTTCCACTGCATTCCTCAATTCCCTACCATTTACCCTGTACGTCCTATTTTGATTTGTCCTACCAAAATGCAGCACCTCACACTTATCAGCATTAAACTCCATCTGCCATCTTTCAGCCCACCCTTCCAAAAGGCCCAAGTCTCTCTGTAGATCTACCTCACTATCAACTACTCCACCTATCTTAGTATCATCTGCATATTTACTAATCCAATTTGCCACACCATCATCCAGATCATTAATGTAAATGACAAACAACAGTGGACCCAACACAGATCCTTGGGGCACTCCACTAGACACTGGCCTCCAACCTGACATACAATTGTCAACCGTTACCCTCTGGTATCTCCCATTCAGCCATTGTTGAATCCATCTTGCAACCTCACTATTAATACCCAACGATTTAACCTTCTTAATCAACCTTCCATGTGGAACCTTGTCAAATGCCTTACTGAAGTCCATATAGACAACATCCACAGCCTTGCCCTTATCAATTTCCCTGGTAACCTCTTCAAAAAATTCAAGAAGATTAGTCAAACATGACCTTCCAGGCACAAATCCATGTTGACTAATGCATCCACTATTTCTGGGGCTACCTCCTTAAGCACTCTGGGATGCAGCCTATCTGGCCCTGGGGATTTATCGGCCTTTAATCCATTCACTTCACTTCCCGACTAACCTGGATTTCACTCAGTTCCTCCATCTCATTTGACCCCCGGTCCTCTGCTATTTCCAGCAGATTATTTATGTCTTCCTTAGTGAAGACAGAACCAAAGTAGTTATTCAATTGGTGTGCCATGTCCTTGTTCCCCATGATAATTCACCTGTTTCTGACTGCAAGGGACCTACATTTGTTTTAACTAATCTTTTCTCTTCACATATCTATAAAAGCTTTTGCAGTCAGTTTTTATGTTCCCTGCCAGTTTTCTTTCATAATCTATTTTCCCTTTCCTAATTAAGCCCTTTGTCCTCCTCTGCTGGACTCTGAATTTCTCCCAGTCCTCTGGTAGGCTGCTTTCTCTTGCTAATTTGTACGCTTCATCTTTTGTTTTGATACTATCCCTAATCTCTCTTGTTAGCCACGGATGCACTACCTTCCCTGATTTATTCTTTTGCCAAACTGGGATGAACAATTGTTGTAGTTCATCCATGCGGTCTTTAAATGCCTTCCATTGCATATCTACCGTCAACCCTTTAAGAATCAATTGCCAGTCTATCTTGGCCAATTCACGTCTCATGCCCTCAAAGTTACCTTTCCTTAAGTTCAGAACCGTTGTTTCTGAATTAATTAAGTCACTCTCCATCCTAATGAACTCAACCATATTATGGTTACTCTTGCCCAAGGGGCCACACACATCAAGACTGCTAACTAATCCTTCCTCATTACTTAATATCCAGTCTAGAATAGCCTGCTCTCTCGTTGGTTCCTGTACATGTTGGCTTAGAAAACTATCCTGTATACATTCCAAGAAATCCTCTTCCTCAGCACCTCTGCCAATTTGATTCACCCAATCTATATGTAGGTTGAAGTCACCCATTATAACTGTTTTACCTTTGTTGCACGCATTTATAATTTCCTGTTTGATGCCATCCCCAACTCTACTACTACTGTTAGGTGGCCTGTACACAACTCCCACTAGCGTTTTCTGCCCCTTAGTGTTTCTCAGCTCGACCCATATCGATTCCACATCCTCCAAGCTAATGTCCTTCCATTCTATTGCGTTAATCTCCTCTCTAACCAGCAACGCTACCCCACCTCCTTTTCCTTTCTGTCTATCCATCCTGAATATTGAATATCCCTGGATGTTCAGCTCCCAGCCTTGGTCACCCTGGAACCATGTCTCCGTAATCCCAACAATATCATATTGATTAATAACTATCTTCACATTCAACTCATCCACCTTATTCCGAATACTCCTTGCATTGAGACACAAAGCCTCCAGGCTTGTTTTACAACACTCTTACCCCTTATACAATTATGTTGAAAAGTGGCCCTTTTTGATTTTTGCCCTGGATTTGTCTGCCTGCCACTTTTACTATTGCTTCTACCCTCATTTTACACCCCTCTGTCTCTCTGCTCATGCTCCCATCCCCCTGCCACATTATTTTAAATCCTCCCCGACAGCACGAGCAAACACTCCCCCAAGGACATTGGTTCCATTCCAGCTCAGGTGCAGACCGTCCTGTTTGTACTGGTCCCACCTCTCCCAGAACTGGTTCCAATGTCCTAGAAATTTGAATCCCTCCCACTTGCACCATTTTTGAAGCCACGTATTCATCTGAAATATCCTCTTATTTCTGCTCTGACTAGCACATGGCACTGGTAGTAATCCAGAGATTATTACCTTTGAGGTCCTACTTTTAAGTTTATCTCCTAGCTCCCTAAATTCACCTTGTAGGACCTCATCCCGTTTTTTTACCTAAATCGTTGGTGCCAATGTGCACAACGACAACTGGCTGTTCACCCTCCCCCTCCAGAATGTTCTGCAGCCGCTCAGAGACATCCCTGACCCTTGCACCAGGGAGGCAACATATCATCCTGGAGTCCCGTTTGCGGCCGCAGAAACGCCTATCTATTCCCCTTACAATTGAATCCCCTATTACTATAGCCCTTCCACTCTTTTTCCTCCCCTCTTTTGCCGCAGAGCCACCCACGGTGCCATGAACTTGGCTGCTGCTGCCTTCCCCTGATGAGCCATCTCCCCCAACAGTATCCAAAATGGCATATCTGTTTAGGAGGGAGATGACCGCAGGGGACTCCTGCACCACCTGCCTACTGCTACGCTGGCTAGTGGCCACCCGTTTCCTTTCTGTCCGCTTAACCTTTACCTGTGGTGTGGCCAACTCACTGTACGTGCTATTCACGACCTTCTCAGCATCGTGGATGCTCCAGTATGAATCCAACCGCAGCTCCAACCGTTCAATGCGGTCTGCCAGGAGCTGCAGCTGGACACACTTCCTGCACACGTAGTCATCAGGGACAGCAACAATATCCCTGATCTCCCACATGTTGCAGGATGAGCATTCCACGGGGCCGATCTCACCTGACATGTCTTACCCCCAAATTAAATCAAATCCCTCTTAATCCTTTAAACTGTACCTTTACTAAATGGCACTGTACCCTTAACTCACCGAACCCTTAACTCACCGAACCCTTAACTCACCGAACCCTTAACTCACCGAACCCTTAACGCACTGAACCCTTAACTCACTGAACCCTTAACTCACTGAACCCTTAACTCACCGAACCCTTAACTCACCGAACCCTTAACTCACCGAACCCTTAACGCACTGAACCCTTAACTCACTGAACCCTTAACTCACTGAACCCTTAACTCACCGAACCCTTAACTCACCGAACCCTTAACTCACCGAACCCTTAACTCACCGAACCCTTAACTCACGGAACCCTTAACTCACCGAACCCTTAACTCACCGAACCCTTAACTCACCGAACCCTTAACTCACCGAACCCTTAACTCACCGAACCCTTAACTCACCGAACCCTTAACTCACTGAACCCTTAACTCACCGAACCCTTAACTCACCGAACCCTTAACTCACTGAACCCTTAACTCACCGAATCCTTAACTCACTGAACCCTTAACTCACTGAACCCTTAACTCACTGAACCCTTAACCCACTGAACCCTTAACCCACCGAACCCTTAACTCACTGAACCCTTAACTCACCGAACCCTTAACTCACTGAACCCTTAACTCACTGAACCCTTAACCCACTGAACCCTTAACCCACCGAACCCTTAACTCACCGAACCCTTAACTCACTGAACCCTTAACTCACCGAACCCTTAACTCACCGAACCCTTAACTCACCGAACCCTTAACTCACCGAACCCTTAACTCACTGAACCCTTAACTCACCGAACCCTTAACTCACCGAACCCTTAACTCACCGAACCCTTAACTCACCGAACCCTTAACTCACCGAACCCTTAACTCACTGAACCCTTAACTCACTGAACCCTTAACTCACTGAACCCTTAACTCACTGAACCCTTAACCCACTGAACCCTTAACCCACCGAACCCTTAACTCACTGAACCCTTAACTCACCGAACCCTTAACTCACTGAACCCTTAACTCACTGAACCCTTAACCCACTGAACCCTTAACCCACCGAACCCTTAACTCACCGAACCCTTAACTCACTGAACCCTTAACTCACCGAACCCTTAACTCACCGAACCCTTAACTCACCGAACCCTTAACTCACCGAACCCTTAACTCACTGAACCCTTAACTCACTGAACCCTTAACTCACTGAACCCTTAACTCACTGAACCCTTAACTCACTGAACCCTTAACTCACCGAACCCTTAACTCACTGAACCCTTAACTCACTGAACCCTTAACTCACTGAACCCTTAACTCACCGAACCCTTAACTCACTGAACCCTTAACTCACTGAACCCTTAACTCACTGAACCCTTAACTCACTGAACCCTTAACTCACTGAACCCTTAACTCACTGAACCCTTAACTCACTGAACCCTTAACTCACTGAACCCTTAACTCACTGAACCCTTAACTCACTGAACCCTTAACTCACTGAACCCTTAACTCACTGAACCCTTAACTCACTGAACCCTTAACTCACTGAACCCTTAACTCACTGAACCCTTAACTCACTGAACCCTTAACTCACTGAACCCTTAACTCACTGAACCCTTAACTCACTGAACCCTTAACTCACTGAACCCTTAACTCACTGAACCCTTAACCCACTGAACCCTTAACTCACTGAACCCTTAACCCACTGAACCCTTAACTCACTGAACCATTAACTACAAAGTACGAACAGAAAGCAGAAATACAACCCTGGGGTTACGGCCAATGAGCTGCTTCCTCCAGACCGCTTCTTTTGAAGTGAGATGGAACGTTTTTAAACCGACGCCGCTCCAACCGCCCCCGGGCCCCGCCCACACGCTGCACCAACCGCCCCTGGGCCCCGCCCACACGCTGCACCAACCGCCCCTGGGCCCCGCCCACACGCTGCACCAACCGCCCCTGGGCCCCGCCCACACGCTGCACCAACCGCCCCTGGGCCCCGCCCACACGCTGCACCAACCGCCCCTGGGCCCCGCCCACACGCTGCACCAACCGCTCCTGGGCCCCGCCCACACGCTGCACCAACCGCTCCCTGGGCCCCGCCCACACGCTGCACCAACCGCCCCTGGGCCCCGCCCACACGCCGCTCCAACCGCTCCTGGGCCCCGCACACACACCGCACCAACCGTCCCTGGGCCCCGCCCACACGCCGCACCAACCGCCCCTGGGCCCCGCCCACACGCTGCACCAACCGCCCCTGGGCCCCGCCCACACGCTGCACCAACCGCCCCTGGGCCCCGCCCACACGCTGCACCAACAGCTCCTGGGCCCCGCCCACAAACCGCTCCAACCGCCCCTGGGCCCCGCCCACACGCTGCTCCAACCGCCCCTGGGCCCCGCCCACACGCCGCACCAACCGCTCCAACCGCTCCTGGGCCCCGCCCACACGCCGCTCCAACCGCTCCTGGGCCCCGCCCACACGCTGCACCAACCGCTCCTGGGCCCCGCCCACACGCCGCACCAACCGCCCCTGGGCCCCGCCCACACGCCGCTCCAACCGCTCCTGGGCCCCGCCCACGCGCCGCACCAACCGCTCCTGGGCCCCGCCCACACACCGCACCAACCGCCCCTGGGCCCCGCCCACACGCCGCACCAACCGCCCCTGGGCCCCGCCCACACGCTGCTCCAACCGCCCCTGGGCCCCGCCCACACGCCGCACCAACCGCCCCTGGGCCCCGCCCACACGCTGCACCAACCGCCCCTGGGCCCCGCCCACACGCTGCACCAACCGCCCCTGGGCCCCGCCCACACGCTGCACCAACAGCTCCTGGGCCCCGCCCACAAACCGCTCCAACCGCCCCTGGGCCCCGCCCACACGCTGCTCCAACCGCCCCTGGGCCCCGCCCACACGCCGCACCAACCGCTCCAACCGCTCCTGGGCCCCGCCCACACGCGGCTCCAACCGCTCCTGGGCCCCGCCCACACGCTGCACCAACCGCTCCTGGGCCCCGCCCACACGCCGCTCCAACCGCTCCTGGGCCCCGCCCACACGCTGCACCAACCGCTCCTGGGCTTCGGCCACACACCGCTCCAACCGCCCCTGGGCCCCGCCCACACAACGCTCCAACCGCTCCTGGGCCCCGCCCACACAACGCTCCAACCGCTCCAACCGCTCCTGGGCCCCGCCCACACGCTGCACCAACCGCTCCAACCGCTCCTGGGCCCCGCCCACACGCTGCTCCAACCGCTCCTGGGCACCGCCCACACGCTGCACCAACCGCTCCTGGGCCCCGCCCACACGCCGCACCAACCGCTCCTGGGCACCGCCCACACGCTGCACCAACCGCTCCTGGGCCCCGCCCACACGCTGCACCAACCGCCCCTGGGCCCCGCCCACACGCTGCACCAACCGCTCCTGGGCCTGTTTGTTATTAACTCCCGCGCAAATGACGGCTCCAAATGGAAATCAGGTAAAACTCTGCAGAGATCGGACAGCAGATATTAAAACAGTTAGTGGGAATACTCAGCTGGTCTGCCAGTAAGATTAGTGGCGGCGGCACCACGTTGATGTACACAGGCCGGAGACTGAGAAAGAGTGAATGACCCCAAAGGCGGCCGTGTCGGAACGGAGAAAGGTGCGACTGGTCGTTAATGGGAATGATTTATGTGAAGAGAATGAAAATGGAACGCGCTGAATCAGCACCTTCTCCTGACGCTTCCTGCAAACAGATTGGTTTCCATTAAGCTTCCTTCAATTTCACTTGGCCAGCATTACCGCAACCTGTGTCTATCACACTCTCCTGGCCGCCATCTTATCACAGAAGGACCTGATTTCGTGCCTGCAATTCCATCTATCTATATTAACTATATCCGGAACTCTAGTCAGATTTGAGACGAGCAGCAACGCATTGAACAACATAAGATAGATACAATATGCTGGAGTAACTCGCTGATGGCGCAAAAATGGAAAAGGGTTCTAATCAACTTTTCTTTCTTCAGTTTACTTCTTCATGCTCTGCCAACTTGTGAACGTAATAGTTCTCTAGTCTGATGAGACTTGTCTCATCTCACTCATATGCATGCACTGAAGATAGTCACAGACTGCTGGAGTAACTCAGCGGCACAGGCAGCATCTCTGGAGAGAAGGAATTGGTGACGTTTCGAGACGAGACCCTTTTCAGAAGATGATTCAGAGTCTGAAGTAGGGTCTCGACCCGAAACGTCACCTATTACTTCGCACCAGAGATGCTGCCTGTCCCGCTGAGTTTCTCCAGCATTCTGTATCTATCTTCGGTTTAAATCAGCATCTGTAGTTCCTTCGTACACATGGAACAACATGACTGGGACACGGTGTCCGATAGTGCACTTTCCAGAGAAGGTTCGACCATTGTCAGATAAAATCGCCTTTCTTTCTTAAAGCTCTTTTCGCTACCGATTGCACGCGTTTGACTTGAGTGTATTTGTGCACATTGTTATGTGATCTGATTGGATAGCATGCAAAATATAACCTCGGTACACGTGAAGATAATAGACCGAAACCTAATATGATCCTGCTTACTAGGCATTCCAAACGCCGCCATAATCGGATAGGCGATCTCCTTCACGTACAGAATAGGAGCCCGCCGCATTCTGGAAGAGTCGCAGTGTCGGCAGCAAACCCGGGACACAGTGGATCAAAGAGCGCAGCTCGTCCCCTCATTAATACCCGCTCCAATCCTCCAGTGGCTACTGGGAGTGACGGCGCAATTACATTAGTCACGGACACTTTAACAAACATTTCCAGACAAATGAAGCCGTTCCCCATTCCTTGGTGCAGGAATACTCAATGTAACATCGTACAGAAGGCCGGCCACTGGTATTATCGACCGGTCACTTGATCCAACGTGCAATGTTGTAGTATTTTTCTGAGCCGGGATTCGCTTCACTCAGATACGATAAATGTTATGAATTTTAACACTGGCGAATCCTAAATATAACCCATACTCTCTCGTTTTTCTTTATCTGCGGAAGAGAAATTGACGCGCATCACAGTTATTTTCTCATGTCATTTTCTTGTTCTAAAATGAATGTGCAATATTGAACATGGCGCTGTGGACTATGAAGGCCCGTCGTTGTAGTTACTGGATAATTCCATGTCGCCCTTTCATATCACCGCACAGTCCAAGCTGTAATCACGTTCCAAATCACGTAGTTAGATTTTTTTCCTTAGGTCTCTTATTTTGTAACCGATGCCTATTTCATACAAACATTGACCTGAAAAGGCACTAGTTTCTTGGAAATCTGAAAGGAAATAAAACAGGATAAATATCGGTAAATATTCAGCAGTTGATCGCATCTACGGATCAGAATAAATAACTATGTATTGGGCAGCCCATCGAGAAGTTATCCATAGGTTCCACAATCCATTGTTATTAATTTAACCACCGCTTCCCACACACACACACACACAGAAACACACAGATTGAATTTGTCTGCCCATCACCCACATATCGATCCACTCGAGATTCCACCCCACCACCCTCGCGTCTGCCTTGGTCCACCGCACAAAATGCTGGGGTAAATGAGTGGGTCAGGCAGTATCTGTGCAGGAAAATGTTAGGCTAGGATCCGGTCCAGGTCCCTTCTTCAGACCTCGAGTTTGGCCCTTAAACTGTGCTTACCCATATCTTCCACAGATAAAATGTTTCATGTTTCGCTCAAGATTGCAGCATCAGCAGTTTATGTTCATAAGTTGTAAGAACAGAATTAGGCCATTCGGTCCATCGTCTACTCCGCCATTCAATCATGGTTGAGCTATATTTCCTTCTCAACCCCATTCTCTTGCCATCGCTCCATAGCCCCAGACACCATTACTAATCAAGAATCTGCCAATATCTGCCAATAAAATGTTTTCACCCAGAGAGTTCTGAATCTGTGGAATTTTCTGCCACACAAGGCAGTGGAGGCCAATGCCCTGGATGTTGTCAAGGGAGAGTTAGATTTAGCTCTTGGGGCTAAAGGAATCAAGGGATATGGGAGGAGCAACCAGGAACGGGGTACTGATTTTAGATGATCACCAATAATCACATTGAATGGCAGTACAGGCTCGAAGGGCCGAGTGGCCTACTCCTGCAGCTATTTTTTCTTGTGTTTTTATCCGTTCCAAATGCCTTGTGCCTAGTAAGCACAAGTTTCCTTGTGCCTCCCATTGTCCTTCTTCGGGCTGCGTCTAGCTCTGTGCACGTTGTTGTTCTCTTCCAGCCTGCAGGAACAAACGTTTCAGCGCCGGTGAATTTGGAGCCTGATGCTCTCCTGCTCAACACAACGCTCTGTCACCTCCTTTCAGGCTGACGGTTGGTCCGCGAGTCTGAATTTGCCGGATGTAAATGGAAAGCCATGGAAATGCACAGCATCTACATCAGAGTCTGTGAACAAAGGTGCTTCGGAGAGAAACAGTGAAGGGGAGAGCCGACAACCCTATGGTATCATTGATATATTTTCCCATTTCAGGTAGCACCCACCCACTATTCTCCTTCCCATTCCCACCTGTCCACCCCGAATCTCTGCAAATTGGCATTTATTTCATCCCCTGCCCCTTCCACAGATTTACACTGACGGATGGGAATGACTAAACGAAATATTATCTCAATGGAGCGACGGGTGCAGGAGGAGATTTTTGGCTAATTTATACCCTCTGAAATATCGGGCAGATCCTTTACAGCGGTGACAATATACAGGCTGGGACACATGGGACGGATGCATGGAGTGAGTGAAGGAGATCAATCTGCGTGGCAGCGTCTCTCAGGGAGATGCCAGT
This sequence comes from Rhinoraja longicauda, assembly GCF_053455715.1. NCBI lineage: Eukaryota > Metazoa > Chordata > Chondrichthyes > Rajiformes > Arhynchobatidae > Rhinoraja > Rhinoraja longicauda. The sequence goes on along the minus strand of NC_135971.1, from coordinate 41,068,189 downwards.
GTGAGTTAATGGTCTACGGTGCATTTGCTTATTTCAGTTGCATCTCCACATGTTTAACACGAGGTCTGCAGGCAGCATAACATGAAACCGGTTTTTGGAGACCGATGTATTTCCGTCAAGGTTAGCCCTTATCATCTCGCAGTCGCTGAAATATCTCGCCAGCACGACCTGGTTACCAATGTGACTTTCAGTGAATGACGTTCTGCTGAGTTTTGGTTGCTTTTATTTTCTGCCGCTGGTTGAGTAGTTGATACGAAGTCAGAGGAAGTGATGGCGCGTCACGGCTACGGTCTTCAAGGGAGCGATGCTGACGATGCCCAGAAACATTTGGAGAGGAGGACGAGATCGAATGTGTGAACCCTGTCCAGGCGCAATGCCTTGGGAGATGTTCACCGCCTTCCTGCCATTGTCCGCCTCGCCCTGGAGATGTGTGCTGTTCAGGCACCGAGACTGGAGACCCCGAGCATGGATCTTTTTGACTACAGGAGTCTAAAGGTCAGTTCTCAGTAACCCGCCTCAGCACAATGCAGGCTGACATCAGGATGCACAGATTGGAATCAAAGATTCCGTCTACCAACAACTTCTTGAGCAAATCATCTTAAATGAGGTGTTGAACACTATCGGCAATTCGATCAGAGTGGGAGCCGCCAGGGGCTCACGTCCTCTTTTGAACCCCTAACCCCACTCCCTCTCCTTCCCCCTCGAGCCTATCGCGCTCGTCGACGCTCTCCGACACTTCTCTCCCTGTTATCATGCCCGAAGACCATGCTCTCCTCTTTCTCTCAAGAGGGAGCGTGGGTGCCAAGTTCACCATTGGCGGGCAGCTAACGGATATATTCTTACTTTAACCAATTGAATCGTTTCGACGTTAATTCTGATAGATAACGTGTTGGAATTTGCTTGCATCGATTCAGTCACCCGTTGTTGACCTGACTGCTCGCCGTGTGCTCTTTGGTACATCTGTGACTTCAACAGCGGGACAGGCTCCCATTTCATCAAACCTCCGAATAGCCTGTACCACCAACATATGATCCAGGTCAACACACTGGGGTCGTCAAAATACTTTAAAAGGCTACTCGAAATGGTGCGCTTATTGGCCATTAAACGCCAACTTAATCTTCGCAGATCCATTTTATCTGGATTACCGACCATAGAGGCATTTCATCCTTGAAGCACCATCTCCGTCCTTCCCCCTTGCAAACTGCAGTTCGTTTCTCCAGCCTCATTTTCCATTCGTGGCCATGGGCGTGCAATTCCAAATCTGTGCATGTTTTTCTCCACATCTGACTGAACATCTTAGGCCTGGTTTACATTCATGACACAGAACAGAAGCTCCTCTGAAGCCTTTCGATTTGTTGACGCTGCGTCAATCTAAATTAAAGATCAGGACAGGACAGGAACAACTACCGCGCAGCATGTCTGCGCCGATCATGATGCCAACAAATCTGATCTCAACTGCGTGCATAGATGTGTTCACCTCCATTGTCTGCCTGTTCATGTGCCGCTATATTCCTCCTAAATGTTGCCATCGTATCTACGTCTACCACCTCCCCAGGGCGCGCATTAAGGCACCTGCCACTCTGTGTAAAGAAGAACTGTCCTCGAAAATCTAATTTAAACTCTCTTCCACTCACTTTATAACCTATCAATTTAGCAATTAACTTCCTCTTGCTGATAATATATGCATAAAATGCATTGGAACTCCTTTACTGTACTTGCCAGGAAACGTTCGTGGCCTTCTTGTTTAAATTCTTTTCTGCTTCCTTTATATTCGGCTGTTTTCCGTTTCCTAACTGTGCAAATGCTTCTGTTTTGGTGAAGGCTTACAATACTTCTTATCAGTCAATGTTTACAATTTTGCCATCGTGTCCTCATTCTAACTTGGTTCTGAACTCTAACTATCTGTCTTTCAAAGGATTCCCACCAATCAGATGAGATACACTGAAAAGGCCAGTTCAACTGGTGGTGCAGCGGTAGAGTTGCAGCCTTATAGCGCTTGCAGCGCAGGAGTCCCGTGTTCAATCCTGACTACAGGTGCTGTCTGTAGGAGGTTTGTACATGGAGGACTCGGCGTGGGAGGACCGCCGTGAAGAACATTGAAGGATCCGGCGTTGGGGGTACCGCCGTGAGGGACGATGAGAGAAAAAAGCGGAACCCGGCGTCCGGAAGAGACGGGACTCTAGTTTTAGAAACCTCTTCCCAGGGGATAAGCCTGTGTTTGTTTGTTAGTTTGTTTGTTTCTTTGTTTGTTTATTTGTTCGGTCGTTCCGATGAAGGCGCTGTTCATACGGCAGCCAGCCAAAAATCGCTTGCCTTTTTCTTATTTTTCAGTTTTAATTACATTTTCATTTCCAGTTTTTCGTATACCTTGTTGTGTATTATAACTGTTGGCAGACCAAGTTCCCTCCGGGGATGAACAAAGTTCCTTCGTATCGTATCGTGTCGTAAACGGGTAGTCCTCAGTGCTCCCTTTATCCTGTTCAGTTACAGCTGCGGGAAGAGGGGGCATCGCCCGTCAATGATATTTAAGGTGAAGCTTGGTAACGATCAAGGCATTGATAGCAATTGGGAACTGGTATATAATGATACACATGTCCAGAATAGATCAGGAATGAGCAAATTCAATGACAGGATAGGTTTGAACGGCCGAGTAGCCAATTCTACGCCAAATGCTTTTATGACCGGCGGGTGGGCAATTGAAAATGGACTGCAATGTCAGAACTGTTAGTGGTGCGGTTTCAGTGTTTTAAAACTGCTATATATATAACACAGAGCACAACGCGACAGTAACATGGGTTTCGGACCAAAATATCTCTCAACCATGTCAGATAAACCAATCTATTTTGTCTATAAACAATCCATTCTACTCCATTCCCAGCATATACATGTGCTTATCCAGAAGCCTTTTAAATGTCATTATCATCTTGGGCTCTCCCACCACTTTTGACAGCGTTCCAGCGACTCAACGTGCGCTGTGTAACTGTCCCCGCACGCCTCCATTTACCACTCGCACACATTGAAGCTGTGTCCTCTAGTCTTTGACACTTCCACTCAGAGGGACATTTTTGACGAGTTTCCCTATTGTAGGCGCATTGACCTTCATTGTGGAGATTACTCGACAACAATAGTCATGTTGCAGTACAGCGCACAGTCCTAGCAGAGAGAGTGGTATCGGCGTCGGTTTATTATTGTCACCAGATACTTCGTTCGCGGGCTCTGCAGTTAAGTCATGCCATTCATGGGAACAAACAAACCATAGACAAATGCAACAGGTAGTGCAAAGGGAAAGACAACCAGAGTGCAAGGATGTTACATCTGGAGAGAAAGTGAAGATTTAACTAATTGCAGGCATCCCAATGGGTAGGTTGGGAGATCAGAACTACACCCGCAGCGAGCCAAAATGTAGCGAACATGTGGTGGACATTGAGAGCGGTTTTGGTGTTCATATCCGCGGATCATTGAAGTTTAAGGCAGGTGGATCGGAGAGCGGAAGATCCACAAAATATTTCACTTTACCGACCTGCGAGGTTATTCTTCAGTAGGAACTGGGTGGATTGGCGGATAATATGCTGAACCTGACAGAAAAGGGACGAGAAACTTCGCCTACCCACATCCTTCGCAGATTCTTCCTAACCGATGTATTAATGAAACATTTGGCGTTTCGCTCAAATTTCCAGCGTCTCCATATTCTTTGTGTCTACATTTGCCCTTACTGCGTGTAGCTGACTGCGTGGACTGCGTGTAGCTCTGTCCACTTCATTTCTCGCTTCCAGCTTTCAGAGACAGCTACCTCAACGCTGAGCCCGAATTGAAGCCTGGTGCTCTCCTACAGTACAATATCTTGCCCCCGCCTCACAGACTGTGCCTGAACTCACGGGTCTGAATTTACCAGATGCAAATATAAAGCAATGGAAATACATAGCATTTACATCAGGGCCTGTACACAGAAGAGCTCCAGTGATAAATAGTAAAGAGAAAAGCCTATATTATGAACAATGAATGCTCCCATTTTTTTACTTATAATATATGCATAAAATGCCGTGGGCTTCCCCTTACTACCAATTGCCAAGAACCTTTCATGGCCTCTTTTAGCGCCCCAGTTGTTTGTTTACGTTTCTTTCCCCCTTCATTATATTCACCTGATACCAGTTTCTTAACTTTGCATACGCTTCCTTTTATTGACGAAGCGTATAATATCTCTAGAACTTATTGAATTATGATCATTGTCTTCAAAAATGCGAAACCTTTCAAATATGATCACCTGATCGGACGCATTCCCAATATGTTTTAGTGCTGCCCCATCCCGAGTTTGACTACACGCATTGTTTCAAGAAACTTCCCAAAGGCATCTAACCATTTCAGTTCTATCTGAAACTCACTCTTCAAGTGAGTTCCAGTCAAAATTTGAAAAGTGGAAATCACTAATTACGATAACACTTTTGTTCTACATCTTTTCACGATCTGCCTGCATATAATTGGGTGGCCTAAAAATATAACTCCATCAGACGCCTGTGGAGGCCAAGTCATCGGGCATTTTTAAGGCGGAGAATGACAGATTTTTGATTGGTAATGGTGGAAACGTTATGGGGAGAAAGCTGGAGAATGAGGTTCTGATAGAAAGATAGGTGAGTCGTGACTGAATGGCGGACTAGATTCGCTGTGCTGAATTGCCTAACTTAGAAACATAGAAAATAGGTGCAGGAGTAGGCCAGTCGGCCCTTCGAGCCTGCACCACCATTCAATATGATCATGGCTGATCATCCAGCTCAGTGACCTGTACCTGCCTTATCTCCATACCCCCTGATCCCTTTAGCAAAAAGGGCCAAATCTAACTCCCTCTTAAATATAGCCAATGAACTGGCCTCAACTACCTTCTGTGACAGGGAATTCCAAAGACTCACCACTCTCTGTGTGAAGAAATGTTTTCTCATCTCGGTCCTAATGACTTCCCCCTTATCCTTAAGCTGTGACCCGTGGTTCTGGACTCCCCCAACATCGGGAACAATCTTCCGCCATCCCAGGGATCAATCTAGTGAACCTTCTCTGTACTCCCTCTAAGGCAAGAACGTCTTTCCTCAGATTAGGAGCCCAAAACTGCACACAATACTCCAGGTGCGGTCTCACCAAGACCCTGTACAACTGCAGTAGAACCTCCCTGCTCCTAAACTCAAATCCTCTTGCTATGAATGCCAACATACCATTCGCCTTCTTCACTGCCTGTTGCACCTGCACGCTTGCTTTCAATGACTGGTGCACCATGACACCCAGGTCACGTTGCATCTCCCCTTCTCGTAATCGTTAACCATTCAGGTAATACTCTGCTTTCCTGTTCTTGCCGCCAAAGTGGATAACCTCACATTTATCCACATTATATTGCATCTGCCATGCATTTGCCCACTCGCCTAATCTATCCAAGTCACTCTGCAGCCTCCTAGCATCCTCCTCGCAGCTAACACTGCCACCTAGCTTCGTGTCATCCGCAAACTTCGAGATGTTGCATTCAATTCCCTCGTCCAAATCATTAATATACACTGTAAATAACTGGGGTCCCAGCACTGAGCCTTGCGGTACCCCACTAGTCACTGCCTGCCATTCCAAAAAGGACCCGTTTATTCCTACTCTTTGCTTCCTGTCCGCCAACCAATTTTCTATCCACCTCAACACTGAACCCTCAATACCGTGTGCTTTAAGTTTGTACACCAATCTCCTATGTGGGACCTTGTCGAAGGCCTTCTGAAAGTCCAGATATAACACATTGACTGGTTCTCCCATATCCACTCTACTAGTTACATCCTCGAAAAATTCTATAAGATTCGTCAGACATGATTTGCCTTTTGTAAATCCATGCTGACTTTGTCGGATGATTTCACCACTTTCCAAATGTGATGCTATCACATCTTTAATAACTGACTCTAGCATTTCCCCCACTACCGATGTTAGGCTAACTGGTCTATAATTCCCCGTTTTATCTCTCCCTCCCTTTTTAAAAAGTGGGGTTACATTAGCTACCCTCCAGTCCTCAGGAACTACTCCAGAATCTAAGGAGTTTTGAAAAATTATCACTAATGCATCCACTATTTCTGAGCCTACTTCCTTAAGCACTCTGGGATGCAGCCTATCTGGCCCTGGGGATTTATCTGCCTTTAATCCATTTAATTTACCTAACACCACTTCCCGACTAACCTGGATTTCCCTCAGTTCCTCCATCTCGTTAGATCCCCGGTCCCCCGCTATTTCCGGCAGACGGTTTATGTCTTCCTTAAGTTCAGAACACTTGTTTCTGTATTGACTTTGTCACTCTCCATCCTAAAGAAGAACTCCACCATATTATGATCACTCTTGCCCAAGGGGCCTCGCACAACAAGAGTGCTAACTAACCCTTCCTCATTACTCAATACCCAGTCTAGAATGGCCTGCTCTCTCGTTGGTTCCTCGACATGTTGGTTTAGTAAACCATCTCGCAAACATTCCAAGAAATCCTCTTCCTCAGCACCCCTGCCAGTTTGGTTCACCCAATCTATATGTAGATTGAAGTCACCCATTATAACTGCTGCACCTTTGGTGCATGCATTTCTAATTTCCTGCTTGATGCCATCCCCAACCTCACTACTGCTGTTAGGTGGCCTGTACACAACTCCCACTAGCGTTTTCTGCCCCTTAGTGTTTCGCAGCTCGACCCATATCGATTCCACATCCTCCGAGCTAATGTCCTTCCTTTCCACTGCTTTAACTCCTCTCTAACCAGCAACGCTACCCCACCTCCTTTTCCTTTCTGTCTATCCCGCCTGAATATAGAATATCCCTGGATGTTGAGCTCCCAGCCCTGGTCACCCTGGAGCCACGTGTCCGTAATCCCAACTACATCATAATCATTAACAACAATCTCCACATTTAATTCATCCACCTTATTCCGAATACTCCTTGCATTGAGACACAAAGCCTTCAGGCTTGTTTTTATAACACTCTTGCCCCTTATATAATGGAACTTACTTCCATTACTTACTAATTCATGAATTGATGAACGCACAACCACACACATATACGAATCTACACACACGCACACACAAACATATACCCACACATTCACAAATACTCACGCACGCGCGAACAACACCGCACAATCATACATATACACGAATCTACACACACACAAACGCACACTCGCTCACTCTCACACACACACACATACACACGCGGGCGCGCGCAAACACACACACGCGCACACACACACGCGCGCGCGCGCGCGGAAAGAAACATGTTTGTTCAAGAGAGTGTGACTAATATTGGGGTTCCGTCATTCTCCCGTCCCCACTGGGGAGTTGGTGGGAGTATTAAAGAACATCCGAACTGCGCTGTCGCTCCATTGTGTTCCTGAACTTCACTGGGACAATCAGATGGAACAGGCCCCAATTATATTCGTCCATGAAATTACCTATCCGATCCTGGCTGCGTTTGGTATCCCTGGTAAGCTGTGATGAGATTGTTTAATGCTTCCTCCTGACAGACCGTGAGTACTCTGACTGCCTGTTCCATCCTCTCCGGCACTTTACAGTAATCTGATGTGCGATCAACACAGAAATTGTAACTTCAGACGCAGTGCATCGGCGTCAGCGGCCATAAATGGAGGGAATAGGAGATATGTGGACAGATGTCCAAAGAGTGGACATCACGGGGATTTAATGCGGTGTTTTTAAAGGAGGAATGAAAACGCAAACTCGAGTTTAAAGAGCACATGATGTTGTGATAATTAATATGATGAGTTTCTGAAGAATGGAGCATTGAAAGAGCCTCGTCTTACTAACACTAAGTGGTTCTTGTGATTCGCTTCGCTGAGGTCTGTCGCGCTACGCAACATTCAATCGTAACTAGCTCCATTACATCGGTGGTTCCATTTAAATATTAATTTCACTGTACTTTGCTCTTCCCCCAGCGAACGTGCTGACGGCTGCGATCCTGTACCGGGGTAAGTGTGGGCTCTCGAAAGGAATCACCCGGTACATGGTGGCGATGGCAATCTCCAACCTCCTAGTTCTCATCTTTCACGTGTTAATTCATAAAATCTACATGTACTATATCGCCAACTCCTTCCTCTCTCTCAGCGCAATTTGTCCTTCCAATATATACCTGCAGGTCGTTACTCTGGACTATTCCGTGTGGTTAACCATGTCCTTCACCTTTGACCGTTTTGTCAGCATTTGCTGCCCGAAGCTGAGACTCGCCTATTGTACGGATCGGGCGGCCGTCACGGTCATTGTGTCCTTGTGCGCGCTGAGCTGCTTGAAGTACATCCCCTTTAACTTTATGTACCAGCCACGCTTCACCGTGGATAGTGTGAAATGGGGGTGCCGACCCAAACGCGCCTACTTCATGTCCGATTGGTGGTTGGTTTTTACGTGGATGTGTACCATCTCTAACCCCTTGCTACCCTTCCTTATAATCATATTGTTCAACGGACTGACGGTCAGGAACATCATAGCGGCCAACAGAGTCCGTCGTCGCCTGAAGGCAGTGGATAGCAAGGACACGGAGGCGGAGAATCGGCGGAAGTCCATCGTTTTACTGCTCACCGTGTCCGGCGCCTTCATAGTGCTTTGGACAACGGTCGCTGTAACTTTCATCCGCACTCGGGTCACTGTGAACTCCGTGGGTGTGGGTCACCCAAGCCCATCTTACATCGCCAATGAGGTTGGGGTCTTGCTCATGCACATCAGCTCCTGCGCCAACACGTGTATCTACGGGATTACACAGAGGAAATTTAGACAGAAGGTGAAGAACGCATTTACACATTTAACGAGTATTATTGTTAAACTCATGACACTGGCGCGCCAGTTGCCTAGAACTGAAGGTGGGATATGACGCAGCCCATCAATCTATTATCTCACATGATGATTCGCTGAATTTGGTTCCATCCAGAGCGGGCATGTTGGGCAGGACTCTTCGTGGAATAAAATGTTATCCCAATGTTCAAATTATTGTAACTTGCTAGCCCCGATATATTTCCCATGTAGCGCGCTCGCAACACCTGTTCAAGGCGAGTTCATGCGTGACGTATTTGTTCTTCTAACATCAATATCCGGCACATCCGTTTTGCCCCAAATCCATATGAACCCCAACTTCAGTATCAACCTACATGCTTCCCCCTCTCTTTGTTGTGCACTACGTGAACGTGCATTCACCCCCCCCCCTCCAGCGTGTGCCCTCTCCATCCCTCCCCCTTCCCGTTTTACCCACGAGTCTGACTGTCCACGATTACATAATCTCTGTTTACATTGTTGTCACCTTCTCCCAGTTAACAATGATCAATTCTGCATTTTCCTTGAGCTCCATCCCCTTTGATGTCTCATTCTCACTCCTTACACCTCCTTGTCTCTGTGTCGCCCTCTCCCCTGACATTTAATCTGAAGAAGGGTCTCGACTCGAAACGTCACCAATCTCTTCTCTCCAGAGACGCTGCCTTTCCCGCTGAGTTTCTCCAGCATTTTGTGTCCAACTTTTATGTAAACCGCCATCCGCAGTTCCTTCCTGCACATTTCCATCTATATTTCTTCCTCCGGCTCCATATTTTTACGCCTCCTCTATCCTTAGCTCCTTCTTTCACACTTTCTCTCTTTTGATCTCTGGAATTTGTACCCATCCGAAATTCATTGTTGGTGCATTTACTGCGGGTGTCCGGATAACACGGCCGTTGTGTCCTGCTCCGCGTTGCTCTGGGTAGCTAACGGTTCTCTACAACAGGTAGCTGCAACATTATATTCCTCGGTTTAAATGTACGCTCTAATGAAATAGAATGAAATAGAACGATTAAAATTGATTAATCTTTGCATCGACATCGATATTTTGAGATAAATAAATGCATTGTATTAAAATCACTGTGTCTGTAAACCTACCTTAGTTATTTTCGAATCCTGTGACAGGTAATCCGTTCTTGGGTCAGTAGTGGCTAAGTTTAAACGTTAACGAAAATGTGCGGGGAAAGTGCGGAAGAGTGTTTTGAATAGGGACAGGTCTGGATGTTGGGGGAAAGTACTTAATTGAGGCATTGTTCCTTAGATTATATGTCGAAATCAACACGCCTTATGATCAAAGTGCAGGATCAGCATTTCCCACTGAGGTTGAGAGATAAGGATGGCAATTGAAAGGGTCAGTGGGTGACGAATGGTGTTGTAAAAGCTCACGAAGGAAGATTGTCAGGTTTAAAAATGAGGCATTAGACGCGGCTTTGCAGGAACATAAAGCGAGTCGGAAACTCAAGCGGACAATTAGAGCGGCGAGAAGGGGCATGAAATGTATCGCCAGGCAGATTAAGGAACGTCCCATGATTTCTTACACGTCCGTTAGAACTAAGGGAATGGCGGAGGTGGGAATATTTAAAGATCAAGGAGGGATTTTTGCGTCGAATCGGATAATGTAGGTGAGGAAGTAAAGCAGTACTTTGCATCTGTATTCACCCAGGAGAAGGGCTTGGAGGATAGCAAGTGCAGAGAATACAAATATGGTAAGGCAGTTTATGATCGCGAGGGCGGTGGTGCGGAAGAAATACCTATTGAAAACCAAGGGAACTATTATCCGTTGAGCTTCTCATCAATGGCAAGGAAGCTATTGGAGGGAATTCTTCGAGACAGGAATTACTCTTATTTGAACGAGAATATGGTAATTAAGGTTAGTCAGCACCGCTTTGATCCAGGCGATTAAGGTGTAAATGCCCTGGTCGTATGGATTCGGAAACGTCTTATATTGAAGAGGCAGAGGGCTATGTTGGAATGTAGATTTTCTGGCTGATGCTCTGTGACAAGTGTAGTACCGCAGCGAACGGAGCTGGGACCTCTGCTGTTTGTGATATTTGTGATGATGACCACCATCGATTGTGCTTCCACCACCACCCTTGGCAGCGCGTCCCAGCCTTCCAGGAGCATAGAACATAGAACAGTGCAGTACATGAGATAGGCACATCGGTATGGAGGAAATAAAGGTACATGGAACACGAGCAGGCGGAGGACTAGATAGTAATAGAGTCGTAGAGTGATACAGGTCCTTCGGCCCAACTTGCCCACACCTGCCAACATGTCCCAGCTACATTATTCCCACCTGCCTGCGTTTAGACAATAGACAATAGATGCAGGAGTAGGCCATTCGGCCCTTGGAGCGACCACCGCCATTCAATATGATCATGGCTGAACATCTACAATCGGTACCCCGTTCCTGCCTTCTCTCCCATATCCCTTGACTCCGCTGTCTCTAAGAAATCTATCTAACTCTCTCATGAAAGCATCCAGAGAATTGGCCTCCACTGCCGTCTGTGGCAGAGAATTCCACAGATTCACAAGTCTCTGAATGAAAAAGTTTTTCATCGTCTCCGTTCTAAATGGCCTACCCCTTATTCTTAAACTGTGACCCCTGGTTCTGGACTCCCCCACATCGAGAACATGTTTCCTGCCTCTAACGTGTCCAACCCCTTAATAATCTTCTATGTTTCTAAAAGATCCCCTCTCATCTTTCGAAATTCCAGTTAATAGAAGCCCAGTCGCTCCATTCTTTCAACATATGACAGTCCCGCCATCCCGGGAATTAACCTCGTGAACTTTGAGCCTCACCGCGAGGCCGTGGACGTAAAGTCTTGCACTGTCCAGTGCCTGAGCATCAGGCACATGAGCACATGCGCACACACACACACACTCACAACACGAATCTACACACACAACCCCATGAAATTACAACATACACACTGACACGAATCTGCACATAAATACCCACTGACAGATACACGAACTGGAATGTAGACAGACAAACACATGCGAACATGACTATATGAACATATGCTCACACATACAAAGACAAATCTACATGTGCACATACATAAACAAACACAACCTCTCTCTCCCTCTCTCTCTCTCTCTCTCTCTCTCTCTCTCTCTCTCTCTCTCTCTCTCCCTCTCTCTCTCTCTCCCTCTCTCTCCCTCTCCCTCTCTCTCTCTCTCTCTCTCTCTCTCTCTCTCTCTCCCTCTCTCTCTCTCTCCCTCTCTCTCTCTCTCTCTCTCTCGCTCGCTCTTTCCCCCTCTCTCTCGTGCCAAGGGAAGAAAACTTGCAATCAGTCGGCCTTGGAAACTTGCAATCAGTCCGCGATCTCCAAACACTAACTCCACTTCCCATTCCCATACACCCTTTCTGTCCTGGGGCTCCTCCACTGCCAGAGTGAGGTAACAAGCAAATTAGCGGAATAACATCTCATATATCGCTTGGGAAGCTTACACCGCAGCGGTTCCCTGCCACAGGTGAAATACCAGAATATTGGGAAGTTGTGCTCTACGTAGGTGGTCAGAAAGTTATCGGAAATGATTCCGAGAGACAATATCGACCGGCAGTTGGAAAAACAAGGACTGATTAGGGGTAGTCAGCGTGAGAGGGAAATCGGTGGTTGGCCCTAGTTTTGTTTTTCCACTTTTGCAGCGACTCCCTGCGCATTATCCAGAGGCCAATTAACCTAAAATACGCACGTCTTTCGGATATGGGAGGGAACCGGATCACCCGGACAAAGCCCTTGCTGAGGCAGCGTGAGGTATAAATGGAGTCAATGGAAGGGAGGTTGGTTTGTGTGATGGTCTGGGCTGCGTCCACAATTCGCTGCAATTTCTTGCGGTCTTGGATGGAGCTGTTACCGGACCAAGCTGTGAAGCATCCTGATAAAATGCTTTATATGGTGCATCTGTAGACGTTGTTGAGAGTTGTAGGTGACATGCCAAACGTCCTAGGCCTTCTATGGAAGTAGAGGCGTTGGTGTATGTGCTTTCTTGGTAGTTGTTTCAATATGGCTGGTCCAGGAGAAGTTGGAATTAAAGGCAGTTAAATACAACCTACACATAGAAACATAGAAACATAGAAAATAGGTGCAAGAGTAGGCAATTCGGCCCTTCGAGCCTGCACCGCCATTCAATATGATCATGGCTGATCATTCAGCTCAGTAGCCTGTACCTGCCTTCTCTCCATACCCCTTGATCCCTTTCGCAAAAAGGGCCACATCTAACTCCCTCTTAAATATAGCCAATGAACTGGCCTCAACTACCTTCTGTGGCAGAGAATTCCACATGCTCCACTTGGAGTTCGCCTCTGACCACAGTATCCCTTCTCTTACTCGAGTTCTGCCAACCTGTAGTGCTATTTGTCTGTGCGTGTCCTTATTCTTCATTTTTAATCTTTTTTCAAATTAGGTTTCCTGCGATCACAGCACCTTTCTAAATCAGTTATACCTTAACTCTGCAGTTTGGGAACCTTCCTCAGAGGACACGGGAGTTTGCTTTAATGACCCTGCACTGGTCCCATCCTTTCCAGCCATGCAGTAATCTGAAACAATTAATTCAGCGCCATTTCTCAAATTACACTCCAGCTATTCCCGATTTCTACCCACGCAGTCTGCCGTGTGCCATCGGCGTCACATCAGTGAGAAATCACTTCATTATCCAGTCTCCCTAGCATGTGCCAGCAAAACTACATTGTTCAGTTCAGTTTAGTTTATTGTCTCGTGAACCGAAGTTGAGTGAAAAGCTTTTGTTTTTACAGATACATGATAAGGTAACAACGTTTAGTGCAAGGTAAATCCAGTAACGTCCGATCAAAGATAGTCTGAGGGTCACCAATGAGGTAGATAGTAGTTCAGGACCAAAGGTAATAGAGCAGAGCAAGATAGACCACTCGACCCTAAAAACCGTAGAATGTCATGGCGCCAATTTAGTCGGCAGAAACTTACAAACATTTTAAAAGAAAAATAACAGAAATCTGTGAATTGATAGATGGATATATTCTGCATTTTTATGGTATCATCACACATACTGTTCCCCAATACACTGATTACACTGCGAGAGGCATCACGAAAGGCGGGGTTTGCTTACTAAAATGGCGGATGTCACGCTCCTTTGCGTACTGCACTTCAGTATAGGCAATTTCGACGGAGTGGTTCATCTTGCTCCTCTAGTATCTTTGTTCAGGACTGCTCTCTAATTGTGATCGGATGATTCACTGTCTGATAACAGGGTAGAAACTGTTCCTGAATCTGGAGGTTTTGCGTTTTCACACTTCTATAATAATGCCCTTTCTACCCCTTGTCATTGGCGCAATTTGTTCTGTTTGTCCATCCCAAAATTGATGCTGTCTTATGTCCTGATAAAGTTCTATCTGCCAGTGGTCCTTTCAACTTAGCAGCTGATCCACACACCTTTCTATCCTTCCATACTCTCTCCTTCGCTATCCAGTAGCCACCAATTTCCGCGCCACCATAGGTCCACCAACGTTCACATCCAAGCCATTTATGTTACTAATGCAACAATGCTCCCACTGCCCCTTGCACTACTCCGTTGATACTCCTGTCAGAGAAACAGCTCTAGCAATCTCTTCCTTTGCTCCCCATAAAACCTCAGATAGATCTATTTATATTCACCGTTATATCTGATTCAACTGAAATCAGCTCTCTCTTAATTCAGGACTTTAATTCAAAAACTACACTTATCCTTTCTGATAACCATCTTTAAACATACAGAATTGTGGCCATTGTTCCCAAAGTGTTCCCAATTGACATTTGGGACCACCTGCCCAATTCCCAACAAAGTGTGGAGTACTGATCTCTCGAAGGACTCTCTGTTTAATGACCATAAATGAATCTATTAAATTCTGCACTATTTCAGCGCCTGGCACTAAAGCAAGCCCTCGCTATCAGAGAAGTGTAAAACCACTCACTACTATCACCCTAGTGCTTTTACACCGTTCTGCGATTTATGTACATATGTTCCTTCAAGTAGTGCTGAATATTGGGTGAGTTATATAACAGTATAACAGTATAACAGTATAACAGAGCTTTATTTGTCATTCGGTACCGAAGTACCGAACGAAACTACATAGCAGTCATAGAAAAAAAAAGAACACAAGACACATAACCCCAACACAAACATCCATCACAGTGACTCCAAACACCTCCTCACTGTGATGGAGGCAACAAAACTTCCACTCTCTTCCCCACGCCCATGGACAGACAGCTCGTCCCCGACCAACCCGCACAGTCCCCGCAAGGGGATGGAAGTCCCCCCGGCGCTGAAACGTCTCGCGGCCGAGCCGGGCGATGAAAGGCCCCGCGACCAAGCCTTGCGCAGCTAAGTCCCGTGGTCGAGCCGCACCAGCAATGTAAAGTCCCGCAGCCGAGCCGCACCTGGCGATGTTAAGTCCCGCAGCCGAGCCGCACCGGGCGATGTAAAGTCCCGTGGTCGAGCCGCACCAGCGATGTAAAGTCCCGCAGCCGAGCCGCACCGGGCGATGTTAAGTTCCGCAGCCGAGCCGCACCGGGCGATGTAAAGTCCCGTGGTCGAGCCGCACCAGCGATGTAAAGTCCCGCAGCCGAGCCGCACCGGGCGATGTTAAGTCCCGCAGCCGAGCCGCACCAGCGATGAAAAGTCTCGTGGTCGAGCCGCTCCAGCGATGTAAAGTCCCGCAGCCGAGCCGCACCGGGCGATGTTAAGTCCCGCGGCCGAGCTGCACCGGGCAATGTTAAGTCCAGCGGCCAAGCCGCACCAGCGATGTAAAGTCCCGCGGCCGATCCGCACCAGGCGATGTAAAGTCCCGCGGCCGAGCCGCACCGGGCACTGTTAAGTCCAGCGGCCAAGCCGCACCGGGCGATGTAAAGTCCAGCGGCCAAGCCGCACCGGGCGATGTAAAGTCCAGCGGCCAAGCCGCACCAGGCGATGTAAAGTCCAGCGGCCGAGCCGCACCGGGCGATGTTAGGCCCCGCAGCCGAGCCGTGAGCCGTGAGGAAGAGAAAAGTTTCCCCCACCCCCCCCCGCCACCCCCCACCCACACCACCACCCCCACCCACACCATCACCCCCCACACATACACAACCAAAAAAAAAATACAAAAACCATCCAAACACCGACACACAACAAAAAAAAAGGAAAAAAGACGAACAGACTGCTAGCGAGCCGCAGCCGTTAGCCGCAGCCACTTCTGCATAATGCGTGCATAATATTAGACTCAGGAAGCATTTAAGTTAGTGAAATACACACAAGCATCTCAAAAAAGGTACACAAAATACACATATAAAATAAGGTGCATTTCAAACAACGGGCATGACCACCAAAATTAAAATCTTCTGTTCTCAGCATATCCCGAACTAAATCTTAATAATAGGCGACACGGTGGCGCAGCATGTCTTTAGATTATTTGAAGAAACCCGAGCACCGGAGGAAACCCACACAGTCACAGGGTGAACCTGTAGATTTGCTGACCTTTTATCAGCATTCCAGAATTTTGTGTATATTTAAGTTGAGCAAAATAGGAATAAATGAAGATGGCTAAGCTCAGTGTTAATTGGCCAAAAAGATGGGTAGTGAGGGCAAGTTTAACGCATCAGAATGTGTTAGAGATGTTTGGCTCAGGAATGTTTGCAGATAGGGACATCGACATACTAAAACTGTCGTTTGTTTGTTTGTTTGTCTGTTCCTGAACTACAGCCAAAACGTTACACGATAGCGTGACAATTTTAGGCCCACCTTACTCATCCCTTTGGTGCGAATGGAAGAAGTTTCATTGAAATCGGTGTATATTTTTAAAGTTATTCACATTTTAAAGTTTAAATCTATCTCCTAGGGAGGGAAGGGAAGGGGGGTGTAGGGGGGAGGGGGAGAGGAGAGGGTGCTGCACCAATGCATGAGAGATTTGGGCCCCAACAGGTCTACTTGGTCTTAGATATCTAAAGATGGAGTTTACAGGTGGAGACATTGTTGGAACGACTTATCAGACACTGATTAACACTGATAACCCCTGGAGGAGGGCAGTTTCAAGTGTCTCCCCATAAAGGTTGACCGCGCATACACCAAATAAACCTATATATGCAAGTGGACTATTTGCAATGAATCAATGTTGCAGCCCGTTAAGAAGAAAGGATAGAGTTTCTCGGTGAACTTGTCCGTGAAAGTGTACAGATGTGACATGTAATCGGCATTGTACAATGTCACCTGGCCAGCCTCATAGTTCAGGTAGACGCCCAATCTCTGGGGTTTGACTGGAACAGGGAGGGCAGTACGTGGTGCAGACATAGTGGTATATTCCTCTCCCAGACGCCACAATACCCAGGCTCCGGATTTCGGCTCCGGTGTGAACTCCGCTTTCCTCGGTACCGATGCCTTTACCACTCCCACACTCCACATAGTGTTCCTTCCGACCTCTACCTCCCAGTAGTGGCTCCCAGTGTTGAAGCCCTGAGAAGCCAGGACACCGTGCCACTGCACAAATCGCTCTGGTCTGTCAGGGACCATCTGTTTAGCACCGAGTCTGATGGCTGTCAGGTCACTGGACAGGATGAGTCTCGGATGCGCAGTGTTCGGATTCAGCTTCAGTTTGATCGGGACTGAAGGGGAGAAAAAGGTCTGCATGGTGAATTCACACGA
The DNA here is from genome assembly GCF_053455715.1 of Rhinoraja longicauda. Taxonomy (NCBI): domain Eukaryota; kingdom Metazoa; phylum Chordata; class Chondrichthyes; order Rajiformes; family Arhynchobatidae; genus Rhinoraja; species Rhinoraja longicauda. Next base: position 41,050,769 of record NC_135971.1, on the reverse strand, counting down.
TTTGCCAATCAAACATTTTGACACATTGCTCCCCCTCTCCCCATTCGTAACAAGGACAGAGTCCCCCTTGTCCTCACCTTCCATCCCATCAGCCATCGCATACAACATATAATCCTCCAACATTTTCGCCACCTCCAACAGGATCCCACTGCTGGCCATATCTTCCCATCTCCACCCCTTTCTGCTTTCCACAGAGACCGTTCCCTCCAAAACTCCCTGGTCAGCTCGTTCCTTCCCACCCAAACCACTCCCCCCCCCCAGGTACTTTCCCCTGCAACTGCAGGAGATGCAACACCTGTCCATTTACCTTCCCCCTCGACTCCATCCAAGGAACCAAACAGTCTTTCCAGGTAAGGCAGAGGTTCACCTGTACCTCTGAGGATGTAACTAGGATAATTGACAGGGGAGAGCCGGTGGATGTGGTATACCTTGACTTTCAGAAAGCCTTTGACAAGGTCCCACATAGGAGATTAGTGGGCAAAATTAGAGCACATGGTATTGGGGGTAGGATACTGACAATGTGATCATGGATCGAAAATTGGTTGGCAGACAGAAAGCAAAGAGTGGGGATAAATGGGTCCCTTTCAGAATGGCAGGCAGTATCGAGTGGGGTACCGCAAGGCTCGGTGCTGGGACCGCAGCTGTTTACAATATACATTAATGACTTGGATGAAGGGATTAAAAGTACCATTAGAAAATTTGCAGATGACACAAAGCTGGGTGGCAGTGTGAACTGTGAGGAAGATGCTATGAGGTTGCAGGGTGACTTGGACAGGTTGTGTGAGTGGGCGGATGCATGGCAGATGCAGTTTAATGTGGATAAGTGTGAGGTTATCCACTTTGGTGGTAAGAATAGGAAGGCAGGTTATTATCTGAATGGTGTCAAGTTAGGAAAAGGGGACGTACAACGAGATCTGGGTGTTCTAGTGTATCAGTCACTGAAAGAAAGCATGCAGGTACAGCAGGCAGTGAAGAAAGCCAATGGAATGTTGGCCTTCATAACAAGAGGAGTTGAGTATAGGAGCAAAGAGGTCCTTCTGCAGTTGTACAGGGCCCTAGTGAGACCGCACCTGGAGTACTGTGTGCAGTTTTGGTCTCCAAATTTGAGGAAGGATATTCTTGCCATTGAGGGCGTGCAGCATAGGTTTACTAAGTTAATTCCCGGAATGGCGGGACTGTCATATGTTGAAAGACTGGAGTGACTAGGCTTGTATACATTGGAATTTAGAAGGAAGAGAGGGATCTTATCGAAACATATAAGATTATTAAGGGTTTGGACACGATAGAGGCAGGAAACATATTCCCAATGTTGGGGGAAGTCCAGAACCAGGGGCCACAGTTTAAGAATAAGGGGTAGGCCATTTAGAACGGAGATGAGGAAAACCTTTTCAGTCAGCGAGTTGTAAATCTGTGGAATTCTCTGCCTCAGAAGGCAGTGGTCACCAATTCTCTGAATGCATTCAAGAGAGAGCTAGATGGAGCTCTTAAGGATAGCGGAGTCAGGGGGTATGGGGAGAAGGCAGGAACGGGGTACTGATTGAGAATGATCAGCCATGATCACATTGAATGGTGGTGCTGGCTCGAAGGGCCGAATGGCCTCCTCCTGCACCTATTGTATATTGCATTTTTCGTGGTCATCTTAATAGAGGCTAGATATTCCAAATTATTCCAAAATTCCAAATTATGAAATTCAAAATTATGAACTAAATTTAAATGACACAGTTTCCATCGTGTGATATGAAGCTGATAGCAATGCTTAAACTGATGGAAGGCAGAGATAAGGTAGACATTCACAACCTTTTTTCCCCAGGGTGAAAATGTTGTGCACCACAGGACGTGGCTTTAAGGTGAGAGCGATGAAGTTAAAAAAATATGTACGGGGCATGTTCTTTTTAACACAAAGGATGCCTGGAGCATGTTGCTGGATGAGATGGTGGAGGCAGACACCATAGTGTCTTTTAGAGGTGCATGGATATGCAGAGAATGGAGGTATAGGTTTCAGGTAGAGGAGATTAGTTTATCTTGGCTTCATTGTCGGCATGGACATTGTGGGCCAAAGGGTCTGCTCCTGCACTGTACTGAACTCTTTAAACTGTTAGTTCAGGCCCCAGGATTACCAGCCGTGTTACATATCTGGAGTATCGCTACTGAACCTGTGGGCTGTCCTGTCCCAAATGTGTAGGAAGGACATGCAGGGGCTAATTTACACTGAACATAGACACAAGAAGCTGGAGTAACTCAGTGGGTCAGGCAGCATCTCTGGATAAAAGGAATAGGTGACGTTTCAGGGCGAAACCTTTCTTCAGACTGGACCAAATGTGTCAATTTTTCCTCACAACTCTATCAAAATCTCTTCCATATTTCAAACACCATAATTCCTCGACTCTACTGGAAGATAAGTTTACCTGGATTAATTAGTTTCAGCATCCGTTTCCACAGGCTGAACTGAAAGGGGCCGCTGAAATCATCTTCTCTGAGGTCAATGGAAACTCTGGCGGGTCTTTGGAACTGCATGTTTTCACACCTGTGTTGGAAATAAAAAGTATTGCTGAGATGCAAAAGTAGAATGATACACCATATCTATGATCTCACTTTATATACTTGTCAGCACTGCCCTCAACTTCTGACTTTTCAGAGACTACTATCCGAGACTTAGGTCATAGGGAAATATGAACAACATATATAAGAAATATATAAATCAAGCTATTCTATGTGTTGATTGGGGATAGTTATTGACCAAGGAGGAATTTTCAGTTGGTTTTTATAGTATTCTGCAAGGGCTACCTCAGAAAGCAAATGGAGACCTCAACCAAAAGGCAACACTTCTGATAGTATTGAACTCCCCGTACTGCATCCCAAATCCTGGACTTTCCACTCAGCACTTAAATTCCATGCTTCATGTATCTTGTGTTTTATGTTGTATTTTGCTGGCAGAACAATTTCTCTCCTGGGATAAGTAAAGTTCTATTGTATTGTATCATATCTCATCCCTTGCACATGAGACATTGGTTTTTATTATCCATTGCTGGTAGCTTAACAGCCACCAGCTATTAACCTTCTCCATGTTTAGGTATGAAAAAAGGAAAAGATTAGTTAAGACAAATGTGGGTCTCTTGGAGACAGAAACAGGTGAATTTATTATGGGGAAGAAGAAAATGACAAACGAGTTGAACAGGCACTTTGATTCTGTCTTTACTAAGGATGACACAAACAATCTCCCAGATGTACTAGGGGACAGAGGATCCAGGGTGTCAGGAAATGGTGTTGGGTTGACTGATGGGACTGAAGGCTGATTAATCCGCAAGGCCTGTTGGGCATTCTAGATGGCTCTAGAAATTGTGGATGGTGATCATTTTGCAATGTTCTATAGATTCTGGATCAGTTCATGTGCATTGGAGGGTAGCTAATGTTATCCCACATTTTAAGAAAGGAGGGAGAGAGAAAACAGGGAATTATACACCAGTTAGCCTGACACTGGTGGTGGGGAAGATGATGGAGTCAATTATTAAAGATGTATTAGCAGCACATTTGGATAGCAGTAACAGGATCGGTCCAAGTCAGCATTGATTTACGAAGTGGAAAGCCTGCTTGACAAATCTTCTGGAATTATTTAAGGATGTAACAAGTAAAATGGATAAGGGGGAGCCAGTGGATGTAGTGTATCTGGTTTTCAGAAAGTCTTTGATAAGGTCCCACACAGGAGTTTAGTGGGCAGAATTAGAGCACATGGGGGTAGGGTATTGACATGGATAGAAAATTGGTTGGCAGACAGGAAACAAAGTGTAGGAATTAACAGATCCCTTTCAGAATGACAGGGTGTGACTAGTGGGGTGCCACAAGGCTGGGTCCATAACTATTTACAATATATATTAATGATTTAGATGAAGGAATTAAAAGTAACATTAGCAAATTTGAAAATGACACAAAGCTGGGTGGCAGTGTGAACTGTGAAGAGGATGCTTTAAGGATGCATGGTGACTTGGATAGGTTGGGTGAGTGGGCAGATGCATGGCAGATGCAGTTTAATGTGGATAAATGTGAAGTTTCCACTTTGGTGGTAAGAACAAGGCGGCAGATTATTATATGAATGGCATCACATTAGGAAAAGGGGAGGTGCAACGAAACCTGGGTGTCCTAGTACATCAGTCACTGAAAGTAAGCATGCAGCTACAGTGAAGAAAATTCTCTGCCTCTGAAGGCAGTGGAGGCCGATACAAAGATGCATTCAAAACAGAATTAGATAGAGCTCTTAGGGCTAGCGGAATCAAGGGATATGGGGAGAAGGGAGGAACGGGGTACTGATTGTGGATGATCAGCCATGATCACATTCAATGGCGCTGCTTGCTCGAAGGGCTGAATGGCCTACTCCTGCGCCTATTTTCTATCTATCTACGGTATGTTTGTTTCCATGAAAACATCCAGCGAATTGGCCTCCACTGCCTTCTGTGGCAGAGAATGCCATAGATTCACAACTCTCTGGGTGATAACGTTTTTCCTCATCTCAGTCCTAAATGGCATACCCCTTATTCTTAAACTGTGACTCCTCGTTCTGGATTCTCCCAACATCCGGAAATATTTCTCTGCATCTAGCTTGTCCAATCCTCTAAGAAATGTATATGTTTGTATAAGATCCCCTCTCATCCTAAATTCCAGTGAATAGAAGCCCAGTCGACCAATTCTTTCATCATATGTCAGTCCCGCCATCCCGGGGAATTAACCTGGTGAACCTACGCTGCACTCCCTCAATAGTAATAATGTCCTTCCTCAAATTAGGAGACGAAAATTGCACACAATACTCCAGGTGCGGTCTCACCAGGACCCTGCACAACTGCAGCAGGACCTCCTTTCTCCTAAACTGAAATCCGCTCGCAAAGAAGACCAACATGCCATTAGCTTTCTTCACTGCCTGCTGTACCTGCATGCTTACTTTCAGTGACTGATGTACAAGCATACCCAGGTCTCTTCCTAATCTGACACCATTCAGATAATAATCTGCCTTCCTGTTCTTGCCACCAAAGTGGATAACTTCACATTTATCCTCATTCTACTACATCTGCCATGCATCTGCCCACTCATCCAACCTACCCAACTTACCCTGCAGCCTCATAACATCTTCCTCGCAGCTCACACTGCCACCCAGCTTCGTGTCATCCACAAACTTGCAGATGTTACATTTAATTCCCACATCTAAATCGTTAATATATATTGTAAATAACTGGGGTCCCAGCACCGAGCCTTGCAGCACCCCACAAGTCACTGCCTGCCATTCTGAAAAGGACCTGGTAATTCCTACTCTTTACTTCCTGTCTGCTAAGCAGTTCTCTATCCTTGTCAATATCCTACCCCCAATACTACGGCCTCTAATTTTGCACACTAATCTCTTGTGAGGGAACATGCCAAAGGTTTTTTGAAAGTCGAGATGCACGATATCCACTGGCTCTCCCTTATCCAATCTACTTGTTACATCCTCAAAAAAGTATGTGCAAGCAGATAATGATTTGTCTTGGCATCATGTATGGCGTACACATTGTGGGCTGAAATGCCTGTTCTTGTGCTGTCTGTTCTATGTATCTTGCCATGTCCCCTTCCATCTAGATCCCTCCCTTTTACTTTGCATTTCACCCATCCTCTCTTCTTATCTGACACATATTTGTTGCCTTTTTATCTCCAGCCTGTGTCACTTATTCCACTGCCAATAAAACCCGCGCCCAAACTGTATCCACCTATCACTCGCCAGGCTTTGTCCCGCTCACTACTCCTTCTCAGCTTTCTCCCTGCTACTACAATCAGTATGAAGAAGGGTCCCGACCCGAAATGTCACCTGTCCATTACATCAACAGATGCCGCTGAGTTCCTCCACCACCCTGTGTTTTGCTCAAGATTTCAGCATCTGCATTTCCGTGTGTCTCCTGTCTTTGTTCTGGATTTCCAGCCCCTAAAGTTTTTTGCTCCAATGAACCCAAGTATTCATTCACTTTGTCTGCCATCCGTATCCAAAAATGCAAAGGACTACAGGTGGAATGGGTTGCATTACAGAATATATAATTGTCAGCCAAATATGGACAATAATGCACTTACCGGCCAAGAATATTTTTAATATCCTGAAAGAGAGAAGATTGTTTTAGTTTTAGTTTTTAGTTGTGGAGATACAGCAGAGAAACAGGCCCTTCGACCCACTGAGCCCACACCGACCAGCGATCCCCGCACATTGACACTATCCTGCACATACTGCTGACCAATTACATTTAAACCAAGCCAATTATCCACAAAATTGTGCGGCTTTGGAGTGTGTGGGGAAACCGAAGATCTCTGAGAAATCCCACGGAGGTCACGGGGAAAACGTACAAACTCTGTACAGACAGTACGCGTTGTCAGGATCAAACCCGGGTCCCTGGTGCTGTGAGGCAGCAACTTTATCGCTGAACCACCAATAAAAGGGTGGGCCTTTTATTACAACATCGCATTACAAAGATCTGTCAGAAACTTAAACAACGGTAAAAATGCATTTCGAATATTATTGTGTAACAATTGCAATTTGACTTTACACTGAGTCACAAGATTTGGACACAGAATAGTTTCAATACCGAACTCATAGTTCGAAATTCTCAGTGGTGGGCATGTCGATAAAATAGCAGCATTTAAGTGGCTTTTAGATAGGCACGCGGATATGCAGGGCATGGAGGGATATGGATCATGTGCAGGCTGAAGAGATTAGTTTAGCTTGGAATCATATTCAGCTGTGAGATTGTGGGTTGAAAGGTCGGCTCCTGTGCAATGTTCCAAGTTCTATGGTCTATTAACAGAAAAACTGTTAAAATTGAAGCTCACAGACCTATGAGGAAATGATTCTTTGGTGCAAAAGACCACTATTATTTCACGGTGTGACTATTTGGAAGTCCTGATGCATCCAATTTGCCACATCACTTGTTGATTTCCCTGTTCCTTTTAACACACCAAGGTCTTAGTCGCCATTGATAGACACAAAATGCTGGAGTATCTCAGTGGGACAGGCTGCATTTCTGGAGAGAAGGAATGGGTGACGTTTCGTGTTGAGACCCTTCTTCAGATTGAGAGTCAGGGGAGGGGGAGATACAGAGATAAGAAAGTATAAGGTGTGAGAACGAGACATCAAAGGGGGTGGAGATGAAGGAAAGTGTAGAATAGATCATTGTTAGCGATGAGAAGGTAACAACAAAGCAAACAGAGATAAAATGTAATCAGGGACAGTCAGACTGGTTGGAGTACTGGGAAGGGGGAGGGATGGAGTGAGAGGGAAAGCAAGGGTTACTTGAAGTTAGAGAAGTCAAACTATCTCCGGTTTAAACTAGCATCTGCAGTTCCTTCCAACTCTTAGTTGCCATTCTTCCTTCAGCATTCTGGTGCTAAAGTTCCACACTCACAGAGCAGCACGGCACAATACTGGAGCAGGCCCTTTGGCCCACAATGCCTGTTCCAAACACAATGCCAAGATAAACTAATCTCATCTGCCTGCACGCGACCATGACGTGCCTGTCTAAAAGCCCATAAACACCAGTATTGGTCCTGCACCCACCACCATCACCCCTGGCCCTGCATTCCAGGCACCAACCACCCCTCGCCTGCCCCACACATCTCCATTATATTTTGTCTCCTCACCATCAAGCTATGCCCGATCTTTCATATTTCCACCATGAGAAAGGGTTCTGACCGTCTACCCGGTGGCTCTCTTAATTTGATCTACTTCCATCAGTCCAGAGAAAACAGCGACAGTCCAGAGAAAACTATCCAAGTTTGTCCATCCTCTTCTGATACTAATTCCCTGTAATCCAGGCATCATTCTGGTCAACATCTTGTGCATTCTCTCCAATGGACTCTACAGACTTCTTATATTGGGGTGTCCAGAACTGCACACAATACTCCAAATGAGGTCTAACCAAAGTGCTACAAATCTGCATCGTGTCTTCCTGACACTTATACTCAATGCCCAACTAGTCTTTTCCTTTTCACTGGCTTGCAGAACTTGAGTCTAACATGATTCTGTGTGCTGATTGTGTCTATAAGCTTGTGATGGTGCAAGCAGCAAGATTTTCACTGCATCTGTCCCTCACTGTACGCATTCATATGACAATAAGCTCAACTTGACTTAACCAGTCTCCCTTAAAACTCACCTGGGCCCCACTCCCCATGCTTCCTTGAAACTTGCCTCGTTCTGCTTCCAGTGCTCTGTTTAAATGTACCTGGTTAACTGGAATAGACTCTAAAATCTGGAGTAACTCAGCGGGCCAGGCAGCATCTCTGGAAGAAAGGAATAGGTTTGGGGTCGAGACCCTTCTTCAGACTGAGAGTCAGGGGAAACGAAAATGAGAGATATAGAAGGTACATAGAAGAAATGAATGAAAGATATGCAAAAAACGATGATCGAGGAAAGGTGTAGCCCACAATGGTCCATTGTTGCCTGTGGGGTAGGTGATAACGAGTTAACTGGAATGTTTATTGTTATTCTGCATATCATCTGTAAACACTGATTTAAAACAGTGCAAAACACAAAGTGCCTGAGGAATTCATCAGATCATGCAGCATCTGTCGAGGGGGAAAGGAAACATGATGAATTGGGTCAGAACCTCCTCTGGAGTGATTCAGACCTCATTAGTGTACATAGTGCTGTTATAACTCAGCAGGTGAAGCAGCACGTTTGATGGTGCTGTTATATCAGCAGGTGAAGCAGCACGTTTGATGGTGCTGTTATATCAGCAGGTGAAGCAGCACGTTTGATGGTGCTGTTATAACAGCAGGTGAAGCAGCACGTTTGATGGTGCTGTTATAACAGCAGGTGAAGCAGCATGTTTGATGGTGCTGTTATAACACCAGGTGAAGCAGCATGTTTGATGGTGCTGTTATAACAGCAGGTGAAGCAGCATGTTCAATGGTGCTTGATCTGCTGAGCTATTCAAGAACTTTGTATCCTCTTGTGGAAACCAGCATCAGCAATTTCTTGTTTCTCCATTAATTAAGTGTGTTGGAGTATTAATGAATATGATCCAAGAGTCTGGAAAAGCTGCGATATTGGTTTAGAGATACAGCCCGGAAACAGGCCCTTCTGACCACTGAGTCTGTGCCGACCAGCGATCCTCGCACATTAACACTCTCCCACACACACTTGGGACAATTTACATCTCTACGAAGCCAATTAACCTACAAACCTGCACGTCTTTGGAGTGTGGGAGGAAACCAAAGTTCTCGGAGAACATCCATGCGGTCACAGGGAGAATGTACAAACTCCATACAGCCAGCACCCGTGGTCGGGATCGAACCTGGGTCTCTGGCGCTGTAAGTGCTGTAAGGCAACTATACCGCTGTGCCACCGTACCACCCATTCTGGAACTGATGCTGCCAAAGTTCTGAATGTGGACTGATGGAGTTCTCTACTGTACATTGGGTTTTAGAATCTGAATGGTAATGGCATCATGTTTCCCATGTAAACAATAGACAATACCTGCATAAACTCTGCATCTTCCAGACTCAGTTTTTCTTGCATGTCCAAGATTGCTTTCTTAAGTGATGCATGCTGTTCGGAGATTTTCTTTAGATTTTCATCTTTTTGTTGCAATATGGCATTTTCCTTTTGCTCCAGTATTGTTTTCAGCTTTTTCTCTTCCTGGTGCAGAAACTGGTGCAGTTCTTCGAACTTAGATTCAATGTTCTTCTGCAGAGCCGCAGATTCTTTCTGATGGAATAAACAACAGGTGGATTTACCCAGTGCAAGGTGAGAAGTTCATGGGTCGTGGAGCACAGAACAGGAAACAGTACAGCACAGGAACAGGCTCTTTGTTCCACCATGCCACAGCTGAACATTATGCTAGGTTATAACTGAAAACACACACCTCCAGATTCAGGGACAGTTTCATCCAGCTGTTTCCACGCAACTGAACCATCCTCTCACGAACTAGAGACCGGTTTTGACCAACCATCTACCTCATTGGAGACCTTTGAACTATCTTTAATCAGACTTTACCTTTCTTTTTATTTTAGAGATACAGTGTTGAAACTGGGCCTTTGGCCCACCAAGTCTGTGGTGACCAGTGATCACCCATACACTAGTTCTATCCTACACACCGGGGACAAATTACAGAGGCCATTTAACCCATAAACCTGCACATCTTTGGAATGTGGGAGGAAACATCTTTAAGGTGAGAGGAGCAAGTTTAAGGGAGATGTGCAGTGCAAGTATTTTTATTTACACAAAGGGTGGTGAGTGCTTGGAATGTGCTGTTGTAAGGTGGGGGGGGGGGGGGGGGTGGAGGGGGGTGGTTGAGGCAGATACATTAGAATCATTTTAGAGGCTTTTGGACAGGCAAGTGAATGGTGGGATATGGACAATGTGCAGGCAGATAAGAGTTGGTCCTGTCATTATGTTTGGCAGATATTGTGGGCCAAAGGGCTTGTCCCATGTTCTGGGATGGTGATGGTTTGACACTGTGGTGCAGATTCAATCTCCTTGTTTACAGTAGGCTGTGTTGAATAGGTTCATTAACTTGACATCATTAAAAGGAGTTGTATTATATGGGAAGTGAATAAGGTTTTGAGTGGAGTTGTTGACAGGATATGTTGCAGGAAGGAACTGCAGATGCTAGTTTAAACTGAAGATAGACACAAAACATATTTCATTATCTCTGTATCACCCTCTCCCCTGATTCAGTCTGAAGAAGGGTCAAGACCCAAAACGTCACCTATTCCTTCAGACAGAGATGCTGCCTGTCCCACTGTTACTCCAGCATTTTGTGTCTGTCTTGTTGACAGGATACTTTCTCTGGTTGAGTCAATCTAGAACAGGATAGATTCAGCCAACAGCTTTACCTACTGAAGGAGGGAATGAAGAAAGAAATCTGAGGAATGAGCCTGAAGAAATGTCCTGATCCAAAATGTTACCTATTCATTTCGTCCGCTGATGCTGCCTGATTCCCTGAGCTCCTCCAGCACTTTATGTTTTGTCCAAGATTCCAGCATATGCAGTTCCTTTTATCTCCAAGGGAAAGGGAATGATTTTTGTTTGCTCAAAGGTTTGTGAGCCTCTGGAACTCTTCAGACTGGAGAGATGTCATAGATGAATTGATGTAATAGGTACGGTAGCGCAGCGGTAGAGTTGCTGCTTTACAGCGAATGCAGTGCCGGAGACTCAGGTTCGATCCTGACTACGGGTGCTGCACTGTAAGGAGTTTGTACGTTCTCCCCGTGACCTGCGTGGGTTTTCTCCGAGATCTTCGGTTTCCTCCCACACTCCAAAGACGTACAGGTATGTAGGTTAATTGACTGGGTAAAAATGTTTTTTTTTAAATTGTCCCTAGTGGGTGTAGGATAGTGTTAATGTACGGGGATCACTGGGCGGCACGGACTTGGTGGGCCGAAAAGGCCTGTTTCCGCGCTGTATATATATGATATGATGATATGATAATAGAGAGAAGTCAAAAGTTATGACTAGAAAGGTGGACAGGCTTGATGGAGCACATGGAGATACAAGGAAGTGCAGATACTGGAATCTTGAGCAAAATACAAAGTGCTGTCGGAAATATACATCGTGTAAGATTTGAGAAGTTTTCCCTCATTCTGAAAGCAACACAAAACCAAAGAGCTGCAGTTTGGACATTTTAAACGGGAGACTGGGGCTGATAGCGGAGAAAGGCTGCGGTCGGTTTTTTCCAAGGGTTGTCACAATCTGTGGGTCCTAAGATAGCCGCAGGACCTCGTGACCAGCCACAAAAGCAAAAACCTTACAGCCCAGTCTCTAGGTTTCTGCAAAGCCACGGCCAGAACAATGGATGGGTTTTGGCCATGCAGAAACCTGCGAAACCAGGTCGAAGTCCAGACACTGGGGCACTGACATCAGCATACTCACAATGCCCCAAGCCGACCTACACAGTTAATCTCGTTAAGGGGGCACAATAGCCCATAGAAAACTACCTGGTAGGTGATGGGAAACCAGTTAAACCCATCACCTTGCAAAGAAATACCAATTAACACCGTCTGGCCATCCCCGGTATCCCCGGACATAAGCGCAGATCAGAGAGAAAACTCATACATATCTTTTTAAACAAAGAGATTCCAAGATCTGGCGGGAGATAGGACGGGTCAGAAATAGTATAACTGGCCACGACTTTTGGGTTTTAAATGGAAGAAGAAAACCTGCAAGGAACGCAAGCAGGCAAGAAAACGAATGCAGGAGGAAGAAAAGACAGGCAAGAAAAACGGATGCAAAGAGAGAGGAACAGGCACGCAACACGAGGAGAAATACTGCAAAACCAACAGCCAGTAACCCCAGTAATAGCCCCATGGTGAGCATGTACTCCAAATCCTGCATATCCTGGACATAGTTTAGTGTAGAGGGGAGGGTGGTTTGAATAAACGTTGGGTGTGTAAAGAAATATGTGTTGGTCAATTTTGCGATGTGTCGTACGTTCCCCATCTTACAGTCGTGTATATGTCTTGTAGAACTGTGTGTTTAAGAATTCAGCGAAAAAGGTATTCGTGTATACGTCTTGTGGAACTGTGCGTTTTGTGATTCATAAGTCCAAGGTATTCATGTGATTCAATATGTGTTTAATAGATATGTCGTATAGCAATATATAAGTATTCATGGACAATAGTCCCAAGCGCTAAATAAAAGCCTTTTTCATTTAAACCCTGGTTTTCAAATCTGGTCTGGTGGAATTTTTCTGCACTATAAACGTTCCTGCATCTAAGTCCAGTGTCTAGAACCGTAGGGGGTGAGTGGGTCGAACCACTCACGGGGAACCAGTGTGCACGGCCTGGTCAAGGGATCAGAGCAAGGCACGGGGACCTTAGGTCGGGCGAAAGATCGGCGCAGAAACCCCTTACAATCGCATGGGATCAAAGGAAAGAAAGCTGAATGGATAGAAAACTGGCTTCATGGAAGGAAGGAGAGGATGATGGTGGAAGGTTGCTTTTCGGACTGGAGGCCTGTGACTAATGGTGTGCCATGGGGTTCGGTGGTGGTCCCATTGCTGTTTGTCATTTATAGCAAAGATGCGGATGAGAACATACATGCAGAGGGGAAAGATTTAATAGGAACCCGAGGGGTTACTTTTTTATTCACAAAAAGCTGGAGTAACTCAGCAGGTTACTTTTTTACACAACGGGTGATAGGTGTATGGAACGAGTTGCCTGAGGAAGTAGCTGAGGCAGGTACCCTTGCAACGTTTAAGAAACATTTAGACAGGTACACGGATCAGGTAGGTTTCGAAGGATATGGGCCAACACAGGCTGGTGAGACTAGTGTAGATGGGACATGTTGTCCCGTGTGGGCAAGTTGGGCTGAAGGGCCTGTTTCTACGCTATATGACTATGAACTGATCGGTTCAGGAGCATCTGTGAAAGGAATGGACAAACAGCCCGAAACATTGCTTATCCATCCCCTGCAGAGATGCTGCCTGACCTCACCCACTGCATTACTCCAGCACTTTGTGTTTTGATGGACCACTTGTCTGATTCATGCTCCCTTCCCTACGCTTCTCATGCTGTGTAGTTGGAGAAAACATCGGGCCTTTCAATGAAGGCACAAGAAACTCAGGATGCTGGAACCATGAGCAAATGATCATTGTGATCTTTGGCCTGGAATCGGAGGAAACAAAATATTACAACAGATCAAATATATAATGGAGTGAAAGGCACGGAAATTAAATATTTACCTGGTGCTAGATTGAGTCAATATCTCACATGCATGACATTGGACCGCCACACTAGTTTTTACATTAACTGTTTCGTTTCCCATCTCAACTGTGCTTTGATGTGGGACCTTTAAACGGCCCTTCGTACCTTCAGTTTATTTACATCTTCTTCTTCTTCATCCTGACTTTCACAGCAATCAAGCATTTGTTCACTCAGGGACTCGATTTCTTTCCGTAGCATTCCCTGGAACAGAGAAACGCGCAAAAAAAGTCACATCGGTCTCCTGAAAAAGACGACATTTTTAAAGTCTGTTGTCAATGATCTGGAAGATCAACCCCAATTATAGTCTGGCTCAGTTGGCAGAGCAGCCTCATAGCTCCAGCCATCTAGTTTCAACCTGGTCCACCATGTTTCTCCATGAGGCGGTCTCCTTGTGTGGATTACACCCATTTGCTTGTCATTTTTTCCATATTCCATAAAACAGGCAATCCGGCATGTTTCCAGTGACTCCAACCAATTTCTACAGATGCACCCTGGAAAGCATCGTATTAGAATGCATCACAGCTTGGTTTGGCAACTGCTCTGCCCAAAACTGCAAGAAATTGCAGAGAGTTGCGATGTCGCCCAGTCCATCATTCAAACCAGCCTCCCCCTCATCAACTCCATCGACACCACACTTCCTCAGGAAAGCAGCAACATGATCAAGGACAACTTCCTCCCCAGTCATTCTCTCTTCTTGCCTGTTGCATCAGTCAGAAGATCCAAAATCTTGAAAGTGTGTATGACTTTCAGGAATACCTTCTCTCCTGCTATTATAAATCTATATAGAAATCATATATAAATCAGACTATTTATCAGACTCTTATAAGCTGTTGGTATGGTCCCGATCACCCAATCTATATTCTTGCAACGTTTGCATTTTTAGAACATCTGCACTTTCTCTCTAGTGTAGCACTATACTCAACACTGTTTATTGTTTTCTTTGCACGACCTGGTAGACGTGGTCTATGGTTTGATTGGACTCATAAATGGTATGACTTGCTTGGATAGTGGGCTGAGAAAATGTTTTCACTGCATCTCTGTACACTTGATAACACAAAACCAACACCAAAGGTAATTGTGTTCTGTTTGGTAGTTTAGGATGACACAGTAAATTGCCCCGAGCATACAGGTGAGCGATTGAATCTGGGTAAAGTTGATGGGAAAGTGGAAGGAATAGATTACAGGGAAAATTATTGGGAAGTAAGGTCGCTCTTTATGCTGGCATAGACCGTGGGTTGAAATAGCCTTCACCTAAATCATCAGGATAAACAGAATTGGAATTTGGTCGTGGTATAGGTTCATTATCGTTATGTGTACTGAGATGCAGTGCAAAACCTTTGTTTGTGTTCTATGGAAAGAAATCAGGTAATACTATACATGAATACAATCAAACAAGAAACAAGTACAATAGTAAGAGCAAAGAGAAAATACCAGAGTGCAGAATATAGTTCCCAGCAATGGAGCATAACAGTTCCATAGAAAAAGTCCAATGTCCGCAATGAGTTAAGTTGGAGAATTGGGACTGTACTCTATCTTCAGATAGGATCTTTCAGAAGTATGGTAAATATGATCATAACATTCATAGCAAGAGGATTTGAGTATAGGAGCAGGGAAGTTCTGCTGCAGTTGTACAGGGCCTTGGTGAGACCGCACCTGGAGTATTGTGTACAGTTTTGGTCTCTTAATCTGAGGAAAGACATTCTAGCCTTAGAGGGAGTACAGAGAAGGTTCACCAGATTGATCCCTGGGATGGCAGGACTTTCATTTGAAGAAAGACTGGATAGACTAGGCTTATACTCGCTGGAATTTAGAAGACTGAGGGGGGGGGGGGGTCTTATTCAAACATATAAAATTCTTAAGGGGTTGGAGAGGCTAGATGCGGGAAGATTGTTCCCGATGTTGGGGAAGTCCAGAACCAGGGGTCACAGCTTAAGGATAAGGGGGAAGTCTTTTAGGACCGAGATGAGAAAACATTTCTTTCCACAGAGAGTGGTGAGTCTGTGGAATTCTCTGCCACAGAAGGTAGTTGAGGCCAGTTCATTGGCTATATTTAAGAGGGAGTTAGATGTGGCCCTTGTGGCTAAAGGGATCAGGGGGTACGGAGTGAAGCCAGGTACAGGTTACTGAGCTGGATGATCAGCCATGATCATATTGAATGGCGGTGCAGGCTCGAAGGGCCGAATGGCCTACTCCTGCACCTATTTTCTATGTTTCTATGACAGGGGAAGAAGCTATTCCCTAGTCTCGCTTTATGGACTTTCAAGCTTCTGGATCTTCCACCTGATGGGAACGGGGAGAAGAGGGAATGACCATATGACCATGGTGGAAAGGGTCCTAGAATTTGTTGGCTGTTCTCCCTTGGCAACACAGATGGAGTGTCATAGTCATAGAATCTTGCAGCGTGGAAACAGGCAGTTCGGCCCAATTTGCCGTCACCAGCACTAGTCGTACCTGCTTGCGTTTGGCCCATACCCCTCTAAACCTGTCCTCTCCATGTACCTCTCTAAATGTTTCTTAAACGTTGCAATAGTACCTGGATCAACGACGTCCTCTGGCAGCTCACTTCATACACCTACCACCCACTGTGTGAAAAGGTTTCCCTATTAAATATTCCCCCCCCACTTTAAACCTATGTCCTCTGGTTCTCGATACTCCTACTCTGGTTAAGAGACTCTGTACATCTACCCGATCTATTCCTCTCATGATTTTGTACAATTCTATAAGATCACCCCTCATCTTCCTGCGCTCCATCCTCCAACATTTAAGAAGATTTATGTAGATGTTGGCAGGAATCGAGGGCCTCAGCTTTAGGGAGAGGCTGAGCAGGCCAGGACTCTTTTCCTCAAAGAGTCCTGGCCTGCTCAGCCTCTCCCTAAAGCTGAGGCCCTCGATTCCTGCCAACATCTACATAAATCTTCTCTGCACCCTTTCCAACAGTGTATGGTGGGGAATGTGGCCTGTGTGATAGCCTGGGTGGCATCCACAACTCTCTGCAATTTCTCGCTGCTTCAGGCAGAGCTATTCCCAAACCAAGCAACGATGCATCCCGATAGCCTAATTTCTTCAGTGCATCTGTAGAGGTTAGTAAGAGCCGTTGGAGACATGCTGGATTCCTGAGGAAGCACAGGCATTGCTGTGCTTTTTTGGCTGTAGCTGCAATGCATCTGGTCAAGGACAGAATTTCCATTCATAATTAGAATAACAATTAAAAAACGGGTGAAGAGAGATGGAAGGGATAATCTAAGAATGTCAGAAATTGGAACAGATTTTGATAACATGGCCCCCTGTGCCCTTTACCTGAGGACCACCCACTTCCCTTCCCCATTCTCATGGTCCTCGTCTCTCTTAGGGGCAAATTGTCTCTTGAACGTATTTAACGACCTTTACTCCACAACTCTCTGCAGTAGACTATTCCAAAGATTCACCATCCTCCGTGGAGAAGTTTCTCCTCTTCTCCATCTAAATGAGGAACTGCTCGTTCTTGAATAATGACCCTGTTTTTAGATTCCACCACAAGGGAAATCAACTTCTCAACATCTGTCTTGCAAATCCCCCTCATAACCTTCCATGTTTCAACAAGGTCACGTCTCATTCTTCGAAGCAGCAACGAATACAGACCAAACCTACTCAACCATTAGTCATAGGGAAAACAGGTAATGTGAGCAATCAAACAATATGCATTATCTGGGCTGTCTCCAATGCAAGTTATGTTCTCCTTGAAGGGCCTGTTTCCCTGCTGTATCTCTAAACTAAACTAAACTGCAGATGTTAGAATCTTGAGTAAAACACTGCTGGAGGAACTCCGCGGGTCGGGCAGCATCTGGGGAAAGAACTAACAGATGGATTTTCCGGTTGGGTCTGGAGAAGGGTTCAGAATGTTGTCTTGATGGGTGGGTATTACGTATAAGGAGTGGTTGTTTTCCCCAGAATGCCAGCAGGTGAAGGGAGATCCCACAGACGTTTATAAAATAATCAAAGGCATAGGATAGGGTGGACAATCAGAACATTTTCACCACAAAAGGTAGGAAATGTCAAAGACTAGAGGCATAACTTTAGGTGAGAGGTGCAAACTTTAAAGGAGATGTACATGGCAAATATGAAAGTGGCTTTTAGGAGACACACATTAATATATGGGGAATGACATGGATCATATGCAGGAAGAGATTTGTGGATGTAACCCTGTATGTCACACAGACCACACTCCCCACCAATGACTCCATCTATACTTCAAGCTGCCTCGGAAGAACAGCCAAATTAATTAAGGATCTTTCCAAGCCTGGTCATTCCTTCTGCTCCCTGGTCCTGTCAAGCAGAAGATTCAGAAGCTTGCAAGAGAGCAACTTCAGAGTCAGAAACAGCTTCTTCCCCTCTTATTGCACTTCTGAATGGTCCTTTCAAAATCGAGGCAACAGACCTGATTTTCTATCATACCTTATTGCAGGCTTTGGATCTTTTCTGTGGAACTGTTGCATTGTTCAGTTTAATTTAGTTTAGTGATACAGTGCAGAAACAGGCCCTTCGGCCCATCAAGTCCGCACTGATCGGCGATCCCTGTACATCAGCACTATCCTACACACGAGGGACAATTTACAATTTTTACTGAAGCCAAACTAACCAACAAACCTGTACATCTTTGGCTTGTGGGAGAATGTACAAACTCATTACAGACAGCACCCATAGTCAGGATTGAATCTGGGTCTCTGGCGCTGTAAGGAAGCAACTCTACCGGTGTGCCACCATTGCCACCCCTGATTGTAAAGCTGAGAAATGATATTCTGCACTCTGGCATCTTTCTCTTTGCTCTGGATTTTCCTCTTGTGTTTGGCTTGATTCTATTCTTTTATAGCATTATCTGATTTGATTAAATAAGCACGAAACAAAAGCTTCTCACCGTACCTTGGTACGTGTGTCAATAATAAACTTGAACCAGAGAAGATTAGTTATACAGCGTCATGGTCAGCATAGATATTGTGGGTCAAAATGCTTGTTCCTGTGCTCTATTTTTCTATGTTCTATGAAACTGTGAGGATCAGTTCTTGCCCTGTGCTTTTCTGTCTATATACTAAAACTCTCGTTTGTTTGTTTGTTCCTGAGTTACAGCCAAAACGGGACACGATAGCGCGACAATTTTAGGCCCACTTTACTCACCGTCGTTCCTTTGGTGCTAATGGAAGAAGTTTCATTGAAATCGGTGCTATATTTTTAAAGTTATTCACATTTTAAAGTTTAAATCTATTTCCTAGGGAGAGAGAGGGGGAGGTGGAGGGAGGGAGGGGGAGGATAAAGGGGTTCAGGGGGATGGATTGGGGGGAATGGGAAGAAGAGGGGGAAGGGGGAATGGGGAGAGGGGTAGGCGGGAGGAGAGGGTGCTGCATCAATGCAGGAGAGGTTTGGGTCCAACGGGTTCACTTGGTCAAGTATTCTAACGTTGTGGGCTGAATGGCCTGCTCTAGTGCTGCGC
Organism: Rhinoraja longicauda; assembly: GCF_053455715.1. Taxonomy (NCBI): domain Eukaryota; kingdom Metazoa; phylum Chordata; class Chondrichthyes; order Rajiformes; family Arhynchobatidae; genus Rhinoraja; species Rhinoraja longicauda. The sequence continues at coordinate 41,031,607 of NC_135971.1, read as the reverse complement.
CGTTCTATGTCCAACGACACTGTGGGCTGAAAGGTCTGCTCCTGTGCTGTACTTTCCTATAATAAGACACAAAGTGCTGGAGTAACTCAGCGTGTCGGGCAGCATCTCTGGAGAACATGGATAGGAGACCGAATCAGGAACATCGCAGTAGATTAGGTTCGGGGAGGTGCATGTGAACCTCTCTCTCGCTTGGAAAGTCTGTTTGGGTCGCTGGAAGGAGTAACCTTTTGATATTCAATGACATAATGGGCTGCAGGGCCTATTTCTGTGCTATATTTTTCTACATTCTATGACTCTGTGGGCTGAAGTGACAAGTCCTCTGCCATACCTTTCAATGTTCTACGGCACAGTGGGTCACAGGGCCTAATTCTGTGCTGTTGTGTATTCTATGACTGTGGGCCAAAGGGCCTGTTCCAGTGCTGCACTATTCTTTATTCTCTGACAGAGTGGGCCGAATGGCCTGTTCCTGTGCTGACTAGGCTTTAGTCTCTGACAGTGTGGGCCGAATGGCGTGTTCCTGTGCTGTTCTAGTCTTTATTCTCTGACAGAGTGGGCCGAATGAACTGTTCCTGTGCTGTACTTTTCCATATTCTATGACACTGTGGGCCGAAGGGCCTGTTACTGTGCTGTACTTTTCTATGTGCCATGACAGTGGGCCGAAGGGCCTGTTCCTGTGCTGTACTGTTCCATGTTCTCTGACAGTGGCCGAAGGCTTGTTTCTGTGCTGTACTTTTCTATGTGCTATGACAGTGGGCCGAAGGGCCTGTTCCTGTGCTGTACTTTTCTACCTTTTATGGCACTGTGGGCCGAAGGGCCTGTTACTGTGCTGTACTTTTCTACCTTCTATGACACCATGGGCCGAAGGGCCTGTTTCTGTGCTGTATTGTTCTATGTTCTCTGACAGTGGGCGGAAGGGCCTGTTTCTGTGCTGTATTTTTCTACCTTCTATGGCATTGTGGGCCGAAGGGTCTGTTTCTGTCCTGCTCTGTGAGGTGGGTGAGGACTGGGTGGACAGAGAGGCCTGTCCCTGTCCTGTTCTGTGTGGTGGGTGAGGACTGGGTGAACAGAGAGGCCTGTTCCCGTCCTGTGCTACTCTCTCTCTGTTCTGTGTGGTGGGTGAGGACTGGGTGGACAGAGAGGCCTGTTCCTGTCCTGTCCTGTGCTACTCTCTCTCTCTGTTCTGTGTGGTGGGTGAGGAGGTGAACAGAGAGGCCTGTTCTGTGGTGCTCTGTGTTCTGTGTGGTGGGTGGGTGAGGACTGGGTGGACAGAGAGGCCTGTTCCCGTCCTGTCCTGTGCTACTCTCTCTCTGTTCTGTGTGGTGGGTGAGGACTGGGTGAACAGAGAGGCCTGTCCCTGTCCTGTTCTGTGTGGTGGGTGAGGACTGGGTGAACAGAGAGGCCTGTTCCTGTCCTGTGCTACTCTCTCTCTGTTCTGTGTGGTGGGTGAGGACTGGGTGAACAGAGAGGCCTGTTCCCGTCCTGTGCTACTCTCTCTCTGTTCTGTGTGGTGGGTGAGGACTGGGTGAACAGAGAGGCATGTTCCTGTTCCTGTCCTGTGACAGTTCACTGTGAGCGCGGTGTCCCACCTTATGGAGTCCAGCGGCCTCGCCAAGCGGGCTGGTGGAGTGGCCGTGGTGATGGCGGGACGTGACACACACCACACAGATCGGCCTCTGGTCATCGCTGCAGTAAACCTTCAGCCTCTCGTCGTGCTCCTGGCAGCGGAGCTCCGTCTGAACCACCGCCTCGTCCACTCTGAGCTTCATTACATTCTCCACGATGTTGGACACGAACCGGTTGTGTCTGAGCGTCTTGTCGGGCAGCAGCGCCCGGCACTGCGGACAAGTGGCCGGCCCTCGCTCCGACTGCCAGTGCTGGACGATGCAGGTCCGGCAGAAATTGTGGCCGCAGTCTATGGTTACAGGCTGGACAAAGAACTCCAAGCAGATGGGGCAAAGCGCCTCATCTTTCATGGACTGTAGCACGTCTATACTCGCCATCGCTGCTGCCCTCTCCGGGTCCCGGGCACTTAGTTTCACTTTCGCGCTGCTGCAAAGTCGGCGATTTCCGGGTACGTTTCTTTGCAACAAATCTGCAGATTTCAAACATGGACACAACAACGGTGGAGTAACTCAGCGGGTCAGGCAGCCTCTTCCTCTTCTCCCGTGATGTTGCCCGACCCGCTGATTTACTCCAGCATTTTGTGTCGACCGTCGGTGTAAACCCGCATCTGCAGTTACTTCCTAAACATTTTGTCAACAGATTTCAAGATTCTGTTTTATTTTTTTGTCCCGAAGCGGAACAACGAGATTCTTACTTGGCGGCAGCACAACAGATTATATAAACAGTACTCGCTAGACCCCATTGTACAGAACAAAAAGCTTCAATTAAAAATAGCCTGAATATAGTGCAAAACAAAAACAACAAAGCCCGAAGTCCTGAGTGCAGCCACGGCAGCTGGTAGATCAGATTTCTGTTTACATCGGTCGTGTCGTTTAATCGCCTCGTGTTTGTTGGGAAGCAGCTTCTCCTGAACCTGGACGTTTACAGTTTTCAGACGCATAATAATTAACTTCTTCCGATGGCAGGAGGGAAATAAGAGCGTAGCCAGGGTGGTGTGGGTGCTCGATGATGCTGGCTGCCTTTTTGAGACAGAATCACCTTCCATGGCAGGGAGGGGGACTGGGACTGGGTAGTGTCTGACACTTTTTGTAATCTCCTTCATTCCCGGGCGTTCGAGTTGCCGAACCAGGCCGTGATGCAACTGGTCAATATGCTCGCTACTGTACACGTGTAGACATTCAAGAGTATTTGTCCATATACCGAATCTCCTCTATTTGGGGGGGGGGGAAATCCCTGAAGGGGAAAAAATAAATCACTTAAAATGTAGTGCGGGTGTTTGCTGGAGTCCAGGCAAGTTGGGGAGAATCAAATGAGATTCGTGGAAATGATTGGTACAGATTCAGTAAATCGCTGGAGGCACAAGCTGGAGTAAAATACAAAGTGCTGGAGGAACTCAGGCAGATGCTTTGGGTCGGGATATTACTTCCGACTTATTACTGTGGGGGGGGGGGGGGGCTGAAATAAGAGAGAGGTGGGGGCAGGACAAGGCCTGGCAAGTGATAGGTGGATACAGGTGGGGGGGGGGGGGGGATAGATTGGCAGATGGGTGGACAAAGGCAGGAGATGAAAAGTAGACAAGAGGGTGTCAGGGAAAATTAGTGAAATGTAAAGCCAGAGAGAGGGGTATAGATGGAAGGGGAGAGGGGGAAAGTGGGTCAGGATGGTGGAAGTAATGGATGCACACTGGGAGTGGGGTCACTGGAAATTGAGGGGGCATGGAGAGGGGGGGAAGGTTACTTAAAACTGGAGAGTTTAATGTTCATATTGTTGGGTTTTAAGCTATCAAAATGGAATATGAGGAGCTACTCTTCCAGTTTGCAAATTGCCCCACTCTGGCAATGGAGGAGGCACGAAACAGAAAGGTCAGTTTTGGATTGAAGATAGACACAAAATGCTGGAGTAACTCATCGGGTCAGGTGGCATCTCTGGAAAAAAAGGAATAGGTGATGTTTCGGGTCGAGGTCAGGTTTGGAATGGGAAGGGGAATTAAAATGGTTAGAAATCGGGAGATCCAGAAGGCTTTGATGGACTGAGTGCAAGTGTTCAATGAAGGAGTTGTATCATTGTGTGTGTGTATGTGATTCTGTGTTTGCATTGTTCCATCACTACCCAGTGCACATTAAGGCCAGACTCCCCTTGGGCCTTCGAGAAATTCGGGGCAGATAGGCTGCTCGACCCACTGAACGTTTCAAAAGACCAGCACGCAGATGAAAGCAGAGACATTTCCTTGAGATTTAAAGAGATTCGGCATGTCACCAAATACCCTGACAAACCTATACAAAACTCAAAATGCGGAGTAACTCAGCAGGCCAGGCAGCACCTATGGAGGAAAGAGAGGGGTGATGTTTTGGATCTGGACTCTTCATCATTCCCAACCCGAAGCATCATCCATCTATCCACTCGATCTACAGATGCTGCCTGACCCACTAGGCTAATCCAGCACTGTGTGTTTTTCTCCAGGGTCCAGTATATTTAGTTCCTTGTATCAAAACGTATATATATGCACTGTAGAAATTCTCCTCAGTGCAGTTCAGTTCAGTTTCACCGAGGTACAGTGAATCGGGATACAATAGATTGCATCGTGGCCTGGTCCGGCAATTACAATCCACAGGAACGCAAGGCACAGCAGAGAGTGGTGGAGTCAACCCAGTCTATCATGGGCACAGCCCTGCCCTCCATGCAACACATCTAACAAAGATGCTACCATCGGGCAGGAGGTACAGATGCCTGAAGTCCCACACCAGTAGATTCAGGGACACCTACTTTCCCACAACCATCAGGTTTTTTAACTGACAATCAGAACTCCACAATGGAACACCACAGACCATAATTGTACTCCCATGGAGGTGTTTTTCTAATTGTGTTTTGCATTAATACCTTGTTTTTTTCTTCTTTCTTTTAACTGTCGTGTAGAATGTGTGTGTGGATTATCTATGATTTATGATTGAGTGTGTTTGTCTAATGATGCAAGCTATACCTCACTATACTTGTGCATATGACAATAAGCTCAACTCAATTCAACTTGATCACGGCTGATGTGATTGCAAGCTTAATTCCACATTCCTGCCTATGCCCATAACTTTTTACCCCTTTATTGAAGTGCCTTTCAGACTTTGCTTCCACAGTGTGGCGCAGTTGATCAAGCTGCTGCCTCACGGTATTAGAGACCTGGGTTTGATCCTGACCTTGGGAGCTATCTGGGTGGAATGTTGTCACATAGGTTTCCTCTCACATCCAAAGGTGTGCAGCTGTGTAGAATAATTGGCCTCTGTGAATTCCAGAGTGGCGCAGCGGTAGACTTGAGAGATATAGTGCGGAAACAGGTCTTTCGGCCCATCGAGTCTAGCACCAGAGACCAGGGTTTGATCGTGGCTACAGGTGCAGTCTGTAGGGAGTTTGTAGGTTCTCCCCGTGACCGCGTGAGCTTTCTCCGGGTGCTCCAGTTTCCTCCCACATTCTAAAGGTGGGCAGGTTTGCAGGTTAATTGGCTTCCATAAATATCCCAAGTGTGTCGGATATGAACCTGGGATAAGCGGTGATTGATGATCGGCGTGGAGTATTGCAAGCAGTTCTGGTTGTCCCATTACAGAAGGCATGTGGAGGCTTTAGAAAGGGTGCAGAGGAGGTTTTCCAGAATGATAAAGTAAAAAGGAACTGCAGGTGCTTGTTTATGCTAAAGATAGACACAAGATGCTGGAGTAACTCAGCATCATGATGCTGCCTGACCCGCTGAGTTCCTGCAGTGTAACCTAGCCTAAACTAAACTCATTAAATTTATAAAACTCACTTCTTTATTTTTTCCTAGGGCCCGCAAAAATGTGCCAAATATATAATGTGGCCCTCATGCTGAAAAGTTTGGAGGCCCCTGATTTAGACGAAGGAATTAAATATAACATCTCCAAGTTTGTGGATGATACGAAGCTGGGTGGCAGAGTGAGCTGCGAGGAGGATGCTATCAGGCTGCAGGGTGACTTGCATAGGTTGGGTGAGTGGGCAGATGCATGGCAGATGCAGTATAATGTGGACAAATGTGAGGTTATCCACTTTGGTGACAAGAACAAGAAGGCAGATTTTTATTTGAATAGTGTCAAATAAGGAATAGGGGAGTTGTAACGAGACCTAGGGTACTTGTACATCAGTCACTGAAAGTAAGCATGCAGGCACAGCAGGCAGTGAAGAAAAGCTAATGGCATGTTGGCCTTCAGAGTGAAAGGAATTGAGCAAGGATGTCCTACTGCAGTTGTCCAAGGCACTGGTGAGACCGCACCTGGTCTTCTAATTTGAGGAAGCACATTCTTGCTATTGAGGGAGTGTGCTGTAGGTTCACCAGATTAATTCCAGGGATGGCGAGACTAGCATATGATGGAAGAATGGGTCGACTGGGCTTATATTCACTGGAATTTAGGATGAGAGGGGATCTTGTAGAAACATATAAAAATTCTTAAGGGATTGGACAGGCTAGATGCAGGAAAAATGGTCCCGGTGTTGGGGGGAGTCCAGAACCAGAATGCTGCCTGCATTAGGTGGTACTAGCTGCAAGGAGAGGTTGGACAAACTCGGGGTTATTTTCCCCCGAATACCGGTTGAATCTGATAGAAATATATAAAATATGAGAGCCAGTATGGTAGACAGTTAGAATCATTTTCAACAGGGGGAGAACGTCAAACGTTAAAGAATTGATGCCAAAATATTAAAAATTAGGGGGGGGGGGTGGGGGGGTAGTAGTTTAAAGGAGATGTGCAATGATTTTTGTTTTGCAGAGAGAATGGTCGGTGGTGGTGGTCCTGCACATTGTGTAGGAAGGAACTGCAGATGCTGGTTTAAACCAAAGATCCACACAAAAAGCTGGAGTAACTCAGCACGTCAGACAGCATCTCTGGAGAAAAGGAATAGGCAATGTTTCAGTCGAGACACTTCTTCAGACGAGTCTGAAGATGTCTCAATCCAAAACGGCGCCTATTCCTTTTGTCCAGAGATGCTGTCTGACCCGCTGAGTTACTCCAGCTTTTTGGGTGTATCCTGGAACATGCTACCAGGGATGGTGGTGGAGGCAGCTGCAATAGTAAAACATAGAAAATAGTTGCAGCAGTAGGTTATTTGGCCCTTCGAGCCAGCACCGCCATTCAAATTTGTTCATGGCAGATCATCCAGAATCAGTTCCCTGTTGCTGCTTTCTCCCCATCCCTTGATCCCGTTAGCCCTAAGAGCTCTCTCTAACTCCCTCTTGAATACATCCTGCATTGGCCTCCACTGCCTTCTGTGGCAGAGAATTTCACAGGTTCACAACTCTCTGGGTGAAAAAGCTTTTCTTCATCTGAGTCCTAAATGGCCCGCCCTTAATTCTTAAACTGTGACCACTGGTTCTAGACTCCCCCAACATCGGGAACATTTTTCCTACATCTAGCCTGTCCAATCCCTTAAACATTTTGTATGTTTCTATAAGATCCCCTCTCATCCTTCTAAATTCCAGTAAATATAGCAGTACTTAAGAGAGTTTTAGATTGGCACATGGATATGCAGGGGATGGAGGGATATGGATCATGTGTAGGCAGTGGAGATTAGCTCGTTTTGGTATTTGTTCAGCACAGATATTGTGGGTTAAAGGTCCTCTTCCTGTGCTGTTCTATTGTATGTTCTTGGGGTAGATGCCACAGCTTTAAGGTGAGAGGAGAGAAGTTTAAAGGAGGTTTACGTGGCAAGTTTTAGATTTCGGTTTTGTTTTATTACTGTCACATGTACTGCAGTGAGAAGCTTTGTTTTGCCATTATTTGAATTATCCCATTCAAAATCGGATAATACTATACATAAACACAGCCAATCCAAACTCAGCTACAATAGGTGGAGTGAGGGAAAAGATACAGACTGCAGACGACAGCTTTCAACACTGCAGAGCAACAGTTTCAGAGACAAAGTGCAATGTCTGCAATGGGGTAGAGCAGAATCACACTGCACTCTAGCTTACGGCAAGACCATTGAGAAGCCGAATACCAGATGGGAAGGAACTGTTCCTGAGTCTTGTTTAGCGGAGTGGAGTTCTCAGAATATAATTTTTTACACAAGAGAGCATTAGGTGCCTGGAGCGCACTGTCAGGGGAAGCGATGGAAGCAAATACAACAGCAACACTTAGCACACATTTCAAAAGGCACATAGTTAGAGATTTGAGGGGATACAGACGAGGTGCAGGAAGATGTACAGATTAGATCCTCATCGGCACAGACACGGTGAACCGAAGGGCCTGTTGGTGGTTTACACTGAAGATAGACGCAAAATGAAAAACTTTTTCACTCAGAGTTGTAAATCTGTGGAATTCTCTGCCTCAGAAGGCAGTGGAGGCCAATTCTCTGGATGCTTTCAAGAGAGAGTTAGATAGAGCTCTTAATGATAGTGGAGTCAGGGGGTATGGGGAGAGGGCAGGAACCGGGTACTGATTGTGGATGATCAGCCATGATCACATTGAATAGCGGTGCTGGCTTGAAGGGCCGAATGGCCTATTCCTGCACCTATTGTATATTGTCTATTGCTGTAGCAACTCAGCAGGACAGGCAGCATCTCTGGATGGAAGGAATGGGAGACGTTTCGGGTCAAGACCCTTCTTCAGACTTTCAAGACCTGTTGCTGTGTTGTTTTGTTCCAGCTTCGATGAAAGGCTGAGCAGTGTAAGACTGGAGGATTCAGCATTGTAGCCATCAGGGGGATGTGGGTGGATGCAGAAAGACACATCACGTCATTTGGCATTCAAACTTTATTTAACTTCATAAAAACCATTCTCCCCGCCTGAACAACTCATCCCCCACAAAACAGCAAAGTGCGAATATTTGTGCTCACAGCAATATCAAACTGGACCTTGGATCCACACGCTTGTTAAACCCCCCACCCCGGTGAATGCTTTTTAAAGCAGTTATCACCATACAATAGTCTGCACAGGTGAAGTTGGAGGGGCATCTATCTGCAAGCACCACACAGCGCCCGACATGCTTTATCCACACCGTGAGGCAGTGGATCAACCACCTGCACCACTCTGCCGCCCTTATTACCGTTAATACTTCAAACCAAGGGGCAAGAATGAACAGGAAAAGCCTTGGGATTATCCATCCCAGGTTGGACCAGCCCTGCGGACACCCTCCCAGGGTGAGTGTCAGGGGGCCAGCCTGAGTGGACCGCTACTGCCTTCCTTCTTGTTGTGGGGGTTGAAGAGAGGGAGGAGTGTCTGTGTGAACTTGTGGTGCAGGGTGTAGAGGTGGCACAGGCTGTCGGCATTGTAGAAGGCCAGGTGCCCCTCCTCGTAGTCCAGGTAGACGCGGACTGTTTGTGGCTTGTGTCGGAGGGGGAGGCTCCGGGGCCCAGGGCCTCCCAGGTTGACCAGGTTGCCGTTGACCATCTCCAGCACCCAGTAGCCGTCCTGCGGCACCAGCGGCCCGGTGATCAGCCGGTCGGCCAACTCGCTGGCCACCCCCAGCACCCAGGCCTGGTTGCCCCCCAGCTCCACGTCCCAGTAGTGCCGCCCCAACTTGAAGCCGCTGTCGGCCAGCACGCACAGCCAGTAGTTGAAGCGCTGGGGTGAGAGCGAGCACTCCCGCCGCTTCTCGCCATCCACCACCCTGCGCAGGTCCTCGGACAGGAGCAGCCGGGGGTGAGCTGTCCTGGCGTTCAGCTTCAGGGACTCCCGGGCTGAAAGGCATGAAACAGTCGGTCAATGGAGAATGTTCCCCACTGTGGGGCTCACACAGTTGGCTTCATGGAAGGAAGCAGAGGGCGATGATGGAAGGTTGCTTTATGGACCGGAGGCCCGTGACTAGTGGGTGCCTCAGGGTTTGGTGCTGGGCCCATTGCTGTTTTGTCATCTCCATCAATAAGTTTGATGAGAATGTGCAAGGCACGATTAGCAAGTGAAGATAGACACAAAAAGCTGGATTAACCCAGCGGGACAGGCAGCATCTCTGGAGAGAAGGATGCCTGATGATCGAGAAGGATGAAGTAGGGTCTCAACCCAAAACGTCACCCATGCCTTCTCTCCAGAGATGCTGCCTGTCCTGCTGAGTTACTCCAGCTTTTTGTGTCTATCTTCGGTTTAAACCAGCATTTGCATTTCCTTCCTACACATGATTAGCAAGTGTGCAGATGACACAAAAGTGGACGGTATTGAAGATGGTGAAGATAGTTGTCACAAATTGCAGCAGGATCTTGATCGTTTGGCCAGGGGGGCTGAGGAATGATTTCTGGAATTTAATGTAGAGAAATGTGAGGTATTGCATTTTGACAAGTCTATCATGGGCAGGACCCACACGGTAGGCAAGGCTCTGGGGAGTGCTGTAGAACAGAGGGATTTAGGAGTACAGGTACATAGTTCTTTGAAAGTAGCATCTCACAAAGATGGGGTGATCAAAACGGCTTTTGGAACGTTGGCCTTCATCAGTCAGAGTATTGAGTATAGAAGATGGGAGGACATGTTCCAGTTGTATAAGACATTGGTGAGGCCACATTTCGTGTACTGTGTTCAGTTTTAGTCACCATGTTGCAGGAAAGATGTTGTCAAGCTGGAAAGGGTGCATAGATGATTTACAAGGAGCCTTAGCTGTAGGGTCAGGGGCCTTAGCTGTAGGGAGATGTCAAGCAGGCTAGGACTTTATTCCTTGGATCGCAGGAGCATGAGGGGTGATCTTATGGAGGTGCACAAGATCATGAGGGGAATATATCGGGTAAATTCAATCTTTGCCAAGAGTAGGGGAATCGAGAACCAGACGACATAGGTTTAAGGTGGGGGAGGGGGAAAGGTAATAGGAACCTGAGGGGTAACTCTTTTATTTTACACAAAGGGTGGTGGGTATGTGGAACAAGCTGCCGGAGAAGGTAATTGAGGCAGGTACTACCAGAATGTTTAAAAGTCATTTGGACAGGTACATGGCTAGGATAGGCTTACAGGGCTATGGGCCATGTGAGGGCAGGTGGGACTAGAGTGGATGGGGCATGTTGGTCAGTGTGGGTGTTAGGCCAAAAGGCCTGTTCCTGTGCTGTACTGTTTTAAGTTCTGTGATCAATGATCTATGACCTGAAATATTAACGCTCTGTTTCTCTGTCTAAATGCTGCTTGGTCTGATGATTATTTCCATCCTTTTCTGTTTTATATTTTGTAATCCAGGACAAAGCGTGATTGGTTCCCCATCCACATTGGACTTTACTGGATTTAACTTGCACTAAACATTATTCACGTTATTCGCTTTATAATGTGTCTGTAGACTGTGGATGGCTTGATTGTAATCACACATTGTCTTTCCGTTGACTGGTTGGCACGCTAAAACAGCTTTTCATTGTGCCTCGGTACACTTGACAATAAACTAAACTCAAACTCCCTTCATCACCAGTACAAAGTTGCTACACTGGTCAAGTTTCTGCAGTGGGATTTGCAACCTTCTAAGAGGCACGTGTGGGACCACTGAGTCATCGTGCAATGTAGCCCCCATGTAATGGATGTATGAGCAGAACATCCCGAACCCTCAGTCTCCTTGCACCCCCCCCCCCCACCTCTCACCGCCCCCACCCCCCCAACCTCTCACCACCCCCTTTCCCTCCATCCCAACTCTCCAAAAAGCAGGGTCACGTACCTGGCACAAGTGCTTTCAGCTCATCCCAGATTTTAACGTAACGGAAAGGTGTGATGATGGAGTCAGTGTGGAGGTCGGTGGGAAAGTCCGTTGGTGCGATGTATTCCTGTTTGCATCTGGAACGTAGGATTGGAAGCTTGTGCAACGTGAAGGAAGCTTTGCAAAGGCACAGACACCCACATTTCCCCTCACCCTTCTGCAATCTGAGCCCTGGAACCAGCAGTGGGCCATCACTCTCTATGACTTCCCTCTCTCTCGATGTAACTTCAGGCAGCCCTGGGCTGCTTACTGTGCCCATTGAAAGTAAAACAAGAAAGGCTTTGAAATGCACCCCGCAGCCAACAATCTTATTTATATTGTCAGACTGCAGTCATTTCCCAGTTCCCCGAGGAAGTCAAGCAGCCAAATTATTTAGAGTGAGGTCCCACCACGTGTGATAATGGTGATGGCAAAGGAATAAATATTGGCCAAAACTGTACCTGTCCATCTTACACATGGATAGACACAACAATGTTTAAAAGAGCCATCAAGTGGAGTCACACTCAGAGTATTGAGTAGAGGAGGTCATGTTGCAGGTATGCAAGGTGTTGGTGAGGCCACATTAAGAGTATTGTGTTCAGTTTTGGACACCAAGTTGTTGGAAAGATGTTGTCAAGCCAGAAAGTGTGCAGAGAAGTTTTACCAGGATGTTGACAGGACTCGGAGGCCTCAGCTATAGGCAGAGGTTGAGCAGGCTGGGACTCTATTCCTTGGAGTGCAGGAGTATGAGGGGTGATGTTATAGAGGTGTAGATAAGTTAAAGGCGCAGCCTCTTACCCAGAGTACGGGAATTTGAGAACCAGAGGACGTAGATTTAAGGTGAGTAGGGGAAGATTTAATAGAAAACCGAGGGGTTACACAAAGAGCGGTACTCTCTCAACGTTTAAGAAACACAGATGGATAGTTTAGTTTAGTTTGGAGATACAGCACAGAAACAGGCCCTTTCAGCCCACCGGGCCTGCGCTGACCAGCGATCCCTACACATTAACACTATCCTATACCCACTAGGGACAATTTTTACATTTACCAAGCCAATTACCTACATACCTGTACGTCTTTGGAGTGTGGGAGGAATCCGAAGATATCGGAGAATACCCACGCAGGTCACGGGGAGAACGTACAAACTACGTACGGACAGCACCCGTAGTCGGGATTGAACCAGGTCTCCGGCGCTGCATTCGTTGTAAGTCGGTAACTCTACCGCTGCGCCACCGTGCCGACAGGTCCCCGATAGGATAGGTTTGGATGGATATGGGCCAAATGCAGGCAGGTGGGACCAGTGTCAATGAGACATGTTGGTGGGTGTGGGCAAGTTGGGCTGAACGGCCTGTTTCAATGCTGTATGAATCTATGACTTTACGACACAAGAGACTGCAGACCCTGGAATCCAGAGCATCTCCCACCCTTCTCCACCCCAGGCCCCGCATTCCAAACCTGCCCCGTTCCCTTCAAACCACCATCCCACTGTGCGGTTTTATATTTTGCGCCCCAGCTCATCATATTCCACCACCCACACCCTTTTGTCTTCTCCACTTTTCGCCTCCAGTATCAGTTACAATCTCTACCCTCTCTCCCTCATCTGCAGGTACCCACCTAGATCCACCTGTCACCAGCTCCTCCCCTACTCTTTACCCTCACCTCTCTCCACCCGCTTTCTCCCCTCTACGCCATTAGTGCCCCAACCCAAAACATCTTCTGTCCATTTCCTTCCACGGATGCTGCCTGACCCGCCGCGTTCCTGCAGCACTTTATTTTTGCTAATCCAGTGGAGTGCCTGGTATTCTGTGCTCATACTGTATCTCTGGGAGCTCAAACTTGAAGCACGCATTTTAAATAAAGCAGAGAAATATTAACCAGAGATAACTTTATGTAGAAATAAGGACCTGCAGATGCTGGTGTACAGAAAAGGACACAGCGTGCTGGAGTGACTCAGCAGGTTGGGCAGTACCTCTGGAAAACACGGATAGGTGATGTTTTGGGTTGAGACTCTTCGTCCAGCATTTTTTATTCTCTGGCCCTTTATCTTTCTAGCTGCTTTTTTTTTAACAAATCTCTGGACCTTTATATTTCCGAATGCTCTTTCGATTACTTTACATGTGCTGCAGAGCCATGGTTCATGGGAAGTGAGCAGAAACGGGAGCTCTGCACACTAAGTCCGCTTCCCTACAAGTGCCTGCCGAACAGTAACTGGGACTGGGACCTGCGATGGGACCAACTCACTCAGGGAAGAGTGAAGCAAAGAACTCCTGCCTCTCTCAGGGCTGTGAACTCCCTGCACAGCTCCCAACGGTGAACTAATCAGCCACATACAGCAAACTGATGCAGCCACGTACCTGTCCAACAACTGCTTGATGTCCTAAAAAGTAAAAAAAATTAAAATGGTTTAAATTCTCGTGATCTGATCAGTTCATTCAAATAAAATTAAGGATGGCGCATTCAATTAAGGGCTGCACAATGGCGCAGTGGTAGATTTTCTGCCTCACAGGGGCAGAGACTGGGTTTGATCCTGACTATGGAGCTGTCTATATGTTGGGTGCAATGGATGTCCCATTGCTATGGGTGCAGTTTATATGTTCTCCCTGTGACCATGTGTTTATATGTTCTCCCTGTGACCATGTGTTTATATGTTCTCCCTGTGACCATGTGTTTGTATGTTCTCCCTGTGACCATGTGTTTATATGTTCTCCCTGTGACCATGTGTTTATATGTTCTCCCTGTGACCATGTGTTTGTATGTTCTCCCTGTGACCATGTGTTTATATGTTCTCCCTGTGACCATGTGTTTATATGTTCTCCCTGTGACCATGTGTTTGTATGTTCTCCCTGTGACCATGTGTTTATATGTTCTCCCTGTGACCATGTGTTTATATGTTCTCCCTGTGACCATGTGTTTATATGTTCTCCCTGTGACCATGTGTTTATATGTTCTCCCTGTGAACATGTGTTTCTCTCCGATTGCTCCAGTTTCCTTCCACATCTCAAAGATGTGCAGGTTGGCAGGTTAATTGGCTTCTGTAAATTGTCCCTAGTGGGTGGGAAATAACTCGTTTATGGGTGATTGTTGGTTGATGTAGACTCGGTGGGTGGAAAGGCCCATTTCCACATTTCATCTGTAAACTAAAATAAAATAAACTGAGCACTTTACGACACAAATAAAAAAAATTGTGGTGGGATTCTTCTTCCGAGGGATGATAGAAACAAAACGGAGCAAGATTGTTTTGAGTGATGGGAAGGTGAGGAAAGAGAGGGGAAATGAATAGTGAGTCATGGCTCAGGTGCAGAGAAGCTGTCAAAGTGGGCCTCAGAATGATCAGGGAATTTGGCTAAGGGAAGACAAATATTCCATCTATAAATAAGAATTGCTGCTCCTTCATTAAAATAAAATAGATTAATGGGTGTTGCACCTCAGTCTTGCAAATTAAACGTGACAATATTTAATTAGCTATTAGCCAATATAGGAGCATGATTTTTTACACTGGCATAGAGCACCTATCCCTTTAGTCTTTTAACTCCACAATTCCTTGGGTTATTTCCTTATTTAAAAGGAACCTCCAGAAGCTAGGCACAGTCCGATTCACCTCGACTGTTCAGTGAACAGTGGACTTTGTCTATGGAACTGATGATTAAATCCTGTGCCCTGTATCTTCCCTTCTGCTCTACCTATTGTACTTGAGTTTGACTTGATTGTATATATCTGATCTGTGAGGATAGCATGCAAAACAAAGCTTTCCACTGTATCCCAGAACACATGATCCTAAACCAATGTTTAGAGATATAGCATGGAATCAGACCCTCCGGCCCACAAGGTCATTGCCGACTAACAATCAACCATACACTTGTTCTATGCTACACACTAGTGACCATTTCAGAAGTCAATTAACCTACAAACCTGCACATCTTTGGAATGTGACAGGAAACCGGGAAAAACCTACGCGTTCACAGGGAGAACATACACACCTTGTACAGATAGCACCCGTAGTCAGGATCGAACCTGGGTCTCTGGTTCAATGTGATGGGCTGAAGTCATGTGTAGACTAGACTGGATGTGGACAGTAGATTCCTGCCCAGTCCAGCAAGGTAGATTATAATTCATAGAAATATAGGAGCAGGAATAGGTCATTTGACCCTTCAAAACTGATCCCACCATTCAATATGATAAAGGGGGGATCACTGACTTTCCCAGTTTCAGTATTTGCCCCACATCCACTGATTCTACTAACTCAGAGAAAATACAGAAATCCTCGATGAACAAATGTAATGATTTTGTTGCAACTCCATCCTGCGTTAGATAACTCGACAGACTCACTACGGTCTTGGGAGAAAAAACCTGCCTCATCTCAGTCTTAAACACATCACACCTTATCTTTATACTGGCTTCTAGATTTCAGAAATATCCTTCCTGTATCTAACCTTTCCAGTCCTGATAAAAGTAGAGTCATAGAGTGATACAATGTGCTTGCCCAAACCGGCCAGCATGTCCCAGCGACACTACTCCCACCTGCCTGTGTTTGGTCCATAACCCCCCAAGCCTGTCATAGAAACATAGAAAATAGGTGCAGGAGTAGGCCATTCGGCCCTTCGAGCCTGCACCGCCATTCAATATGATCATGGCTGATCATTCAGCTCAGTAGCCTGTACCTGCCTTCTCTCCATACCCCCTGATCCCTTTAGCAAAAAGGGCCACATCTAACTCCCTCTTTAATATAGCCAATGAACTGGCCTCAACTTCCTTCTGTGGCAGAGAATTCCACAGACTCACCACTCTCTGTGTGAAGATTTTTTTTCTCATCTCGGTCCTAAAAGACTTCCCCCTTATCCTTAAGCTGTGACCCCTGGTTCTGGACTCCCCCAACATCGGGAACAATCTTCCTGCATCTAGCCTCTCCAACCCCTTAAGAATTTTATATGTTTCTATAACATCCCCCCTCAGTCTTCTAAATTCCAGCGATTACAAGCCCAGTCTATCCAGTCTTTCCTCATATGTAAGTCCCGCCATCCCAGGGATCAATCTGGTGAACCTTCTCTGTACTCCCTCTAAGGCAAGAACGTCTTTCCTCAGGTTAGGAGACCAAAACTGCACACAATACTCCAGGTGCGGTCTCACCAAGGCCCTGTACAACTGCAGCAGAACCTCCCTGCTCCTAAACTCAAATCCTCTTGCAATGAATGCCAACATACCATTCGCTTTCTTCACTGCCTGCTGCACCTGCATGCTTGCTTTCAATGACTGGTGCACCATGACACCCAGGTCCCGTTGCATCTCCCCTTCTCCCAATCGGTCACCATTCAGGTAATACTCTGCTTTCCTGTTCTTGCCGCCAAAGTGGATAACCTCACATTTAAACACATTATATTGCATCTGCCCTGCATTTGCCCACTCGCCTAATCTATCCAAGTCACTCTGCAGCCTCCTAGCATCCTCCTCGCAGCTAACACTGCCACCCAGCTTCGTGTAATCCGCAAACTTAGAGATATTGCATTCAATTCCCTCGTCCAAATCATTAATATACACAGTAAATAACTGGGGTCCCAGCACTGAGCCTTGCGGTACCCCACTAGTCACTGCCTAGTGGATGGATATTTCTGGCATTGCAATAATAGCCCGTGTGCAGGTGGGGATAATTCCCTGGGTTGGGGGGAGGGGCATCCTGCAATGCTCAGCATTGGGAGGGATATCTGCGGGATGGAAGATCGTAATAAATCCCTGAAATCAGCAGATGAAAATTCCTGGGATTGGGATAATAATCGCCCTTGTGCAGGTATGGTGGTAATATGCGAGTTCGGTATCTCAACTGCGCATGCCCAGGTCATAGGTCACTCGTGCTAAACATTCTCGCCGGCTGAGCTGCTGCGCGTATACAGACCTGCTTTTCATCCGTATTTTCCAGTTTTGCTTCTTCAAGGTAACACAATGCTGCTTTCAAAACTATTAACTAGGCGTATTTACGGTTAATTTGTACAAAACTACATTGATTTTGTTGGTTTTATTGCTTTGTGCTTCGGTGAGTGAGCAAAGCCATGCCAATTTTTGTTTGCATTGTAACTTGTACGGTATGTAATGGGCATGCTTACAGGACTCTATTTGACTTAACATATGATTGACTTTATTATATATTTTGTTTTATATGTTACTGGGCAAAGCCATGCACATTTGTGCAACTTTGGGCTGTGGGAGTACCACGTATCACCTGAATGCAGAATGTGTGTGACAGCCACAACTGTCAATTTGCAAAGGGAAACTGTTTCTGCCCACCTCCCTTCAAACACTAGGAAAAAAACTACAGTTGCTAGTTTAAATCGAAGGTAGACACAAAATGCTGGAGTAACTCAGCGTGTCAAGTAGCACCTCAGGAGAGAAGGAATGGGTAATGTTTTGGGTAAAGACCCTTTTTCAGAAGTCTGAAGCGAGATACCTAACTCGCTTATTCTCCAGACTTCTGAAGAAGGGTCTCGACACAAAACGTCACCCATTCTTTCTCTCCCGAGATGATGGCTGACCCACTGAGTTACACCAGCATTTTGTGTCTACCTTCGATTTAAACCAGCATCTGCAGTTTATTTTCCTCGAGTTTGAAGGCAGGTGGGCAGAAACAGTTTCCTGTTGCAAATTGACAGTTGTGGCTGTCACACACATTCTGCATCCACTTATTCAGGTGATACGTACTACTCCCAGTCCAAAGTTGCACAAATAGACAATAGACAATAGGTGCAGGAGTAGGCCATTCAGCCCTTCGAGCCAGCACCGCCATTCAATGCGATCATGGCTGATCACTCTCAATCAGTACCCCGTTCCTGCCTTCTCCCCATACCCCCTCACTCCGCTATCCTTAAGAGCTCTATCCAGCTCTCTCCTGAAAGCATCCAACGAACTGGCCTCCACTGCCTTCTGAGGCAGAGAATTCCACACCTTCACCACTCTCTGACTGAAAAAGTTCTTCCTCATCTCCGTTCTAAATGGCCTACCCCTTATTCTTAAACTGTGGCCCCTTGTTCTGGACTCCCCCAACATTGGGAACATGTTTCCTGCCATGTGTCCAATCCCCTAATTATCTTATATGTCTCAATAAGATCCCCCCTCATCCTTCTAAATTCCAGTGTATACAAGCCTAATTGCTCCAGCCTTTCAACATACGACAGTCCCGCCATTCCGGGAATTAACCTAGTGAACCTACGCTGCACGCCCTCAATAGCAAGAATATCCTTCCTCAAATTTGGAGACCAAAACTGCACACAGTACTCCAGGTGCGGTCTCACCAGGGCCCGGTATCATATCATATCATATATATACAGCCGGAAACAGGCCTTTTCGGCCCTCCATGTCCGTGCCGCCCAGTGATCCCCGTACATTAACACTATCCTACACCCACTAGGGACAATTTTTACATTTACATTTACCCAGCCAATTAACCTACATACCTGTACGTCTTTGGAGTGTGGGAGGAAACCGAAGATCTCGGAGAAAACCCACGCAGGTCACGGGGAGAACGTACAAACTCCTTACAGTGCAGCACCCGTAGTCAGGATCGAACCTGAGTCTCCGGCGCTGCATTCGCTGTAAAGCAGCAACTCTACCGCTGCGCTACCGTACCGGTACAACTGGCTTTGCCAGTAACATATAAAACAAAATAAATAACAAGGTCAATCATATGTTAATTCGAATAGGGTCCTGTAAGCATGTCCATTACATACTGGTACAAGTTACAATGTAAAAGAAATTGTCATGATCTCGCTCACTCACTGAAGCATAAAGCAATAAAACCAACAACATCATCATAGTTTTGTACAAATTAACCATATATACACCTAGTTAAGTTTTGAAAGCAGTATTTTCTTACCTGGAAGAAGTAAACCTGGAAAATACCGATGAAACGCAGGTCTGTATACACGCAGCAGCTCGGCCAGTGAGAATGTTTAGCACGAATGACCTATGACCTGGGCATGTGCAGTCAAGATCCCGAACTCACTTATTCTCCAGGTTTGCACTGGGAGCATCCTGCAAGGACCCGCATTCAGAGGGAAATCCCCGGGATGGGAGATCTGGGGGGGAGGGAGGGAGGGGCAATCCCTGATTTAGATAGGATGGAAATTCTTGGTTTTGTAATAATAACCACCCATGTGCGGTTGGTGGGATAATTCCCCAGGTTTGGGGAAGGGGGCATCTTGCAATGTTCAACATCAGGATAGGGGGTCGGGATCAATCCCTGATTTAGATAGGATACAAATTCATGGGATTGGGATGTAAATGCCAGTGTATGTGTGGGGGGATAATTCCCTGGGTTTGGGGAAGGGGGCGTCGTGCAATGCTCAGTATTGGGATGGAAATCCGCGGGATAGTAGATTGGGATCAATCCCTGAATGAGGTTGATGCAAATCCCTGTGATTGGGATGAAACTGCCCGTGTGGGGGGGGGGGTTAATGAATGGGGACGGGGGGGGGGGGGACGGCTGCAGCTGCAGCTCCAGCCCGGTGGTCGCGGTGCAGGATTGGGACGATCCCGGATCCCTGGGCCCAGGGATGGGGTTTCCCGCGTATTTGGCGGCGTCTGACGCGCAGCCGCGGCCCCGGCGCTTTGTGGCGGCTCCGCTCCGCTCCGCTCCGGGCCCGGCCCGAGGTTGGCGCATGCGCTGCCGGCACACGGGCACCGCTCTCAGAGCCCCCGGGTCACCTACCGGTCAACACTGAGCGGCCCCGCCCCCCCCCCCGCTCTCTCTCTGCGTCACTCTCCGCCCCCACCCCTCGACATCCGTGTCCGGGCCGCCGGGTCTGCGCTCTCCGGCCGCTCCTCATCCGCCGGCACCACCGACCGCCCTGCACATGCGCACTACCGCCGCCCGCACGTCCCCGGCCCGCCCTGCACATGCGCACTGCCGCCGCGCGCACGTCCCCGGCCGCCCTGCACATGCGCACTGTCGCCGCCCGCACGTCCCCGGCCGCCCTGCACATGCGCAGTGCCGCCGCCCGCACGTCCCCGGCCGCCCTGCACATGCGTACTGCCGCTGCCCGCACGTACCCGGCCACCCGCACGTCCCCGGCTGCCCTGCACATGCGCAGTGCCGCGGCAACTGGTCGGCGCGGGCACTTTCTACCTCCCTTTGCATTGTGGGAGATCTCATCGCCATTGCTGTCGGGTCGCCGCCCCTCCGCGACCGCTGAAACACGACGCCGAATCACTCCCAAGATAGATACCAAACCCTGGAGGAACTCAGCGGGACAGGCAGCTTCTCTGGATAGAAGGAACTGGGTGACGTTTCGGGTCGAGACCCTTTTTCAAACACCCTCTCGTTTTAGTGTTTTTAGTTTCGGCCCACCGAATCCATGCCGACCACCGATCACACTAGTTCTGTTCAGCACACTCGGGACGTGAGTCAAGAGTGTTTTATTCTCTAATGAACCAATTAGAACAATGAAATTCTTACTTGCAGCAGCACAGCACAATATGTAAACATCGTACTCTGTAAACAATGTTATTAACAAAAGGAAAAGATTACGTTTTGGGTTGGGTCTGAGAAAGGGTCCTGTACGCCTATGGAATGTGAAAGGAAACAAGAGCATCCGGAGAAAACCCATGCGATCAAAGGGAGAACGAGCAAACTCCAGACAGAGAGCACCCATATTCAGGATCGATTCCATGTCCCCGGCACTTTTAGGCAGCAACTTTACGGCCACTGTGCTGCCCCATAGTCTTGAACTGAATTAAACATAGCTGTAAAGGGGGACATAGCGTGACTTAGATATTTAAGACTGAAAATGAATAGTTTATTATTTTTAGTAACCAATGTTACCAACATTTAATTTTTTGAAATCAAGATATAGTGGCACTGCTGGTAGAATTGCTGCCTCACACCCAGAGATCTGTGTGCGATCCTGAAGAAGTGTCTTGACCCGAAACGTCACCCATTCCTTCTCTCCTAGATGCTGCCTGACCTGCTGAGCTACTCCAGCATGTTGTGATACCTGTCCTTGTTGAATTTGCACATTCTGTGTTGAATTTGCGCATGTCTGTGTTGAATTTGCACATTCTCCATGCAAGTGTGTGGGCTTCCTCCCACATCCCATAGACAAATTGAGTTTGTAGGTTAATTTGTCTCTGTAAAATTGCCCCGAATGTGTAGGGATCAGGTGAGGAAAGTGGGATAACAGAACTAATGTGAATGGGCGATCGATGGTCAGCGTGGACATGGTGGGCCGAAGGGCCTGTTTCCATGCTAAATCTCCAATGGAAATATGCAAGAGACCAAAGTATGAAGATGCAATGAAAACCTAGAGGCTGAAAGATTAGAGGAGGTAGCGTGAATGGTGAAATTCATATATTTTTTTAATTTACTCTGTTGATCACAAGTTAGCTGCTTAAATCGCAAACTGGTTCCTGATTTTATTTTTGATTCTGGCAGTGAATGCCACATACAAAATTATTAAAAACAGCATAAATCCCCCCACCCTCATCACCCAGTTCCTTTTTACTCCTCCATCCACTCATCTCCCACCCTTCCCAATTCCAAGTCAACCATTTTTATGCCCACATCCTTGTTCATGCCAGCCCTGGTTCTACATTTTGTGTGCCATTCGCATCATTTTGGCTTCTGTATTTATAACCTCCAACTAACTCACCTGCCAATTAATCCCTCCTCACCTGGATAGACAAAAAATGCTGGAGTAACTCAGCGGGTCAGGCAGCATCACTGGAGAACATGGATGGGTGACAGAACATGGATTTGACCGATCCAGGATGGGGAGGAATCTGCCTACAGATGGGAAGTGACACAGCTGGCATCTTGGTGCCATCGCAACAACCTGGAACTCAATGCTCTTAAGACAGTGTAACTAATTGTAGACTTTTGATGAGATCCCCCTCCCATACACCCACTCACCATCAACAACACCACAATCACATCTGTGGTATTTATTCACAAAATGGTGGAGTAACTCAGCAGGACAGGCAGCATCTCACGAGAGAAGGAATGGGCGTCGTTTCGGGTCGAGGCCCTTCTTCAGACGCTCCTGAGAGTGTCTCTCCTGAGATGCTGCCTGACCTGCTGAGTTACTCCAGCATTTTGTGAATAAATACCTTCGATTTGTACCAGCATCAGCAGTTATTTTCTTATCACATCTGTGGAGTCATTTAAGTTCGTTGGAACCATCATCTCCAGGGACCTTAAATGGGGAGGGGGGGGGACCATCGACTCCACAGTCAAAAAGGCCCAACAGAGGATGTACTTCCTGCGGCAACTGAGGAAACACAATCTGCCACAGGCAATGATGGTCCAATTCTACACTGCTATCATTGAGTCCGTCCTCACCTCCTCCATCATGGTCTGGTTTGGCTTAGCCACCAAGCGCGACATCTGGAGGCTGCAACGGATCGTTCGCTCAGCTGAGGTTGTTGGCTGCAACCTTCCCCCCCATTGACGAACTGTGCAGTGCAAGGGCCGGGAAGCGAGCGGGTAAGATGATCTCTGACCCCTCTCACCCTGGCCACAAAATCTTTGAAGCACTTCCCTCTAGAAGGCGACTCCTGACTGTCAAAGCAGCCACAGCCAGACATTAAAACACGGTTCTTTTGCACGAGTAGTTGTTCTACTCAATAACCAAAGTCTGTAGTCTCTTTTTTTGCTCTGGTTTATTTTCACTTACATGTTTAGACCGTAATATTGTATCCGTACTGTTTCGATGTGTTTATGCTTCATTCTTAATTGTTAAATGTATGTTTGTATTGTCATTTGTGAGCGGAGCACCAAGGCACATTCCTTGGAAATGCACATACTTGGCAAAGAAACTTATTCATTCATTCAGGACTTCGGACTGATCATCAGGGTCAGCCGATCACTTCCTAGCTCTTATCCCATCCCTTACCCTCAAATCTTTCTATCAGCTATCTCCACTCTATGCCATCACTCTGAAGAAGGATCCTGACCTGAAACGTGATTTGTCCTCTACTTAAACAGATGCTGCCTGATCCAATGCTCCTCCAGCAGTTGTTTTTTAAAAATCTTTGCTTTGGACACTGATTAGGATCTTGACCCCACTCATCACCTATTCCTTTTCTCCAGAGATGCTGCCTGACCCATTGAGTTACTCCAGCTTTGTGTGTCTGTCTTCAGTTTCCAAAGCCCTGCCTTGAACATTTACATGATTCAGGATGGCCCATTTCCTTTCTTTATTTAAAAAATAAAATATATTCAGAAAGATATGAAAAGAAGAAATCCAAAATTGTACATGGGGTTTTATATTCACAATCTTTATCCATCTGTACATGGTGTTGTCAAATCTATATTGGGAGTGCTATCGGCTTAATAGATTATATTATGACAATGCACCAATGTCACTCATGTGGCCTCTGAAAAGTACCCTGATATGTTTGTGGGACTCTGCCCCACATTTTCTAATATTAGCAGGGTGTGAAGGGCTCCAATCTGCAATATCGCTTGCTCATTCCCTCCAGAGATGCTGCCTGACCCACTGAGATACTCAAGCACTTTGTGTTTCACTCAGTTTTCCAGTTCTCTGTCTCTCCTTAGATACCAGCCCTTCCCTACAAAGCCTTTGCATTGACTGCATGAACCAGGCCACTTAAACAAACTGGAAGAACAGCAGCTCATATTCCCCTTGGGTAGCTTTCAAACCAACAGTATGAACATTGAATTGTCCATTTTCAGTCAATGTCCAACTAATCCCCCCTTCCACACACCCTCTGTCTCTCCCATACCCCCTGTCTCTCCCATACCCTCTGCCTCTCCCATACCCCCTCCCCTCCCATGTGCCCCATTGGACTCCCATCTATTTTTCCACACCCCTCTCCCCACCTGCTACATTCCTCCCTCCAGCTTCAGGGTCATATCAGGGTCAGTACAGGAGAAGTGGGCCATAGTCCTGTGCTGGACTGTTCTCTGTTTCCTCTGCTTGCCGGCCTGGTCTGAAGCAGGGTCTCAGCCAAACCCATCCCCCCTTCCTCCTCTCCAGAGGAGATGCTGCCTGTCCCGCTGAGTTACTCCAGCCTTTTGTGTCCATCTGCTGCTCCATCAATGAATGGCCACCACGTGACGCCCGGCCCCGCCCCGAATCATCAATGAATGGGCACCACGTGACGCCCCGTCCGTCATGAATGGAGATCACGTGACTCTCCCGTCCCAACCAATGAGGGAGCGACTGGCACCTGCCGGCCCCGCCCATACAAATCAACCGACGTCACGTGACGTCCCCGTCACTAGATGGAGGGTCACGTGACCTCCCCGTCATCAGCGCGGCCGCCACGTGACGCGACGCGCCGCCATCTTGCCGCCGCGGGCACGAGGCCGGTGGAGGGGGAGCGGCGGCGGCCGGGAAGCTGCAGGTTTCAGCGCCGCTCCTGTCCGTCCGTCCGTCCGTCTGCGGGTCCGGGCCCGGCCGCGGGTCCAAGCGGCGACACCCAGCGGGTCCACAGCTCACAATGGCGGCGTAAAGCGTCGTCCCTGTCTGAGGCCCCGCCCCCCCCGGGCGCTCCCTCCTCCCCCCCCCTCCCGGCGCTCCCTCCTCCCCCCCCCCCCCGGGCGCTCCCTCCCTCCCCCCCCCCCGGGCGCTCCCTCCCTCCCTCCTCCCCCCCGGGCGCTCCCTCCCTCCCCCCCCCCCGGGCGCTCCCTCCCTCCCTCCTCCCCCCCGGGCGCTCCCTCCCCCCCCCCCGCCCCCCGGGCGCTCCCTCCCCCCCCCCCCGGGCGCTTGTCCCTTGGGCCGTGTTATGTGAAACACTACTTGCCGCGTTCAAACAGGTGGGAATCTGTAAATCGTCCCGCATTTCGCGTTGAGACCAAGAGGGGGGTCGAGGTGTCCCAGCGGTAGAGTTGCTGCCTGACAGCGCCAGTGTCCCGGGTTCGACCCTGACTACAGGTGCAGGCTGTACGGCGTTTGTACCTTCTCCCCACAGCTTCAGACAGTGGGTTTTCTCCGGTTTCCACCCCCACTCCGAAGACGTCAGGTGGAGAATTCTTTAGTGTGTGGAAAAGGTGGTGGTAATAGTGAGGCGAGACTTCCACTGCTGAAT